>NW_027491237.1:2355000-2391060 GCF_021521415.1 Bidens hawaiensis | reverse complement strand
CCTTAAGTGGTAAGTGTATGATATGTGATTGTTTTATGAATGATGTATGAATGATATATGAATCATATAGAAAAAATTAAGTGTATGTATGAAAGTATATAAATATAAAGAAGATGATGTATGGTTGTATGGTTGTATGGTGGTATGCTTAAACGGTTGAAGACCCTAATAATATATGCAAAGGTTAAAGTGTTGCAGACACTAATAATATCTACGAAGGTTAAAGGGTTGCAGACCCTTAAAATATCTTCGAAGGTTACAGGGTTACAAACCGTAATAATATCTGTGAAGGTTATAGGGCGAAAGGCTCTTTATAAAGTATAGATAGTTATGTATGCAATGTGCATGCTAGAAGAATGAAAGTATGAAAGAAAGAAAGAAAGTATGTATGCATGTATGAAACAAAGGTATACACGTTAAGTATGTAATATGTATCTTCGGATACATATATATATGTAAGTATGTGAATGTATTGTTTGTTACCCGATTAACTAGAACTCACTCAGCGTAGATGACTTTTAGTAAGCACGCAGGTGAATATGCTTAGGTAGCTCGCTTGAATGAAGACACATGACATTGGACTGAAGATACTAGCATCTTGAGAAGAATGTTATGATGTCTTATTTGATTAAGTTTTTATTTATTAAATGAATGATGTTAAGACAAGATTTGGAATGTTATTTAATATATGGTTGACTTATTAAATTCCGTGAAAAGTTTTATTTCACTCTGATATATAGAACTGTGAAAGTTTTATTTCACTCTGTTTTGTATTTGCGGTCCAAACTCCCATAATTCTTTGGCAGTCTTGGTCTTGCAATACACATTATAGAGTGCATCCACCATACCATTCAAAACATAATTCTGGCACAAGAAGTCCGAATGATTCCAAGCTTGAACCGCACTCACTGATTTAGCATCCATTTTCCCTTTTGGGAATGGTTTTAGTCAAGAACCTCGCTAGGTTCAACATGTCAGATAAAATAACATCTTTTGTTCTGAAGTCACGATCGCATAATCGGCAGTGACATGGGTTTAAGGTTTTTGGTAATCTTGTATTAGAACCTGAAGTAAAAAACTATAAACAATAATAGTAAACCAGGTCACACGGACCCAGGTTTATGAAAATGCATTCGTGTATGTGGACGTGCGGGCACATATGAGTTCGAAAAAAATTTCTATTCCAGAAACCCAAATTTGCAACCCCCCCCCCTCCCGCGCGCGCGGGGGTAGGATTTGTGGTAAAACATGTCATAAAGCTTTAATGGAGTAATGAAGGCTAAACCTTATAAACAACTTCTCATTTTGTTCCCAAAACCATTTGCGACAAGTTTTACCACTTTTATATTTAAGGCATCCATTCACACACATATACCCAAAACTTCCAACAAGTTGCACTGCCCGTTGTAGTATCATGTGTTGGGTCTTATATAGGGTTATTAAAGTCAACATTAAGTGAAGCTTTGCTAGCTAATAAATTTTAAACTGCTTATTATACGTTATGTGTAAGTTATGCGTGAAGGATGGGTCCATTTATGTCTTCCATGTAACAACTTGGATTTTTTCGTTTATTATTTTGTTAATCATGACCCGACCCGCTTCTATGTTCGGGTTATTTTATCAATAAAACATCGTAATTATCGAGTTATTATTATAGTTGATTATATTTAATTATTATCAAAATATAACTTTCAAACTTATGCACTTTTAACCCTAACCCTTAGTTTAAGCTCATAGTATATCCACACCTATAGTTGAGTGATCTTTATGCAAACCTGAGCAATTAATATATGTTATAACCCGTTTACCCAAACCCAAATCCATAACTAGTGATCGGACCCGTATCCAGTTCATAACCTTTAACCCGATTTATTACTTGTAGCTATTTATTACTAGTAGCTTAATCTTCATTGTAAACAAGGCATTAATCGATGCAAATTGTTATTATACCTATCACCAATCACACCGACACAAGTAATTTGGTAAACAAGATCTTATTGATACGGATTAACAATTTTAACCAAACCGTTCTAACCTATGTCGTATTATACCCTATAGACTTAATGAAAATTCAATTAATCATGAATACATCCCCTTCGTGACCTGCGATCAATAACCCTAGTGAGAATTTCATTATCATCAGCCGCCATTATCAGTTAGAGTTCAAGTCTTGGCCGTCAACCATGGGGTCTTCATTTGCCTTCAATTCGTAATGGTGTGAGGTAATTAAGGTATGTAACATGTACGTTGTTCATCATACAACATAACCATAAGGTTAATTAAACGAAAAACAAGCATATTAAGCAATTGTAATTCTAGGGTTCTTATGTTAATTTTGGGTTAATCAGCATCTATATTTAAGTTTTAGTTTTCATATAATTACCAACTGACACCCAGCATAGCTCGTGGGTGTGGGTGTTCAATGGCCTGAGCGGCTGGGGGCACAGGTTCGAGCCTCCCCCATCCCAGCTTTTTGTCATTTTATTTTGTTTAATGTTTTTTATTGTTTTAATGATTTTATTAATCAACTATTATTAATATTAAATATCAAATAAACCTTATTTTATTAAATCGGCACCTTTAAAGTAATCTTTCTTGGCAATTAATCTCGTTATAGATTTTTGTTATGTGTGTGTGTGTATTATGTGTATATGTATTATTTTTAAACAAAAGTATGATAATGTGTTACATGTATTAACTACATTTTTACCACTCATTTTCGTTAAAGGCTCGAAAGAAATATTTATTTAAATATTATTTTCATCATACATATTATATCTATTTATTTAAAACATTTATTTATATTTGTATTGTATTTATTCAATATTACATGTAAATCTCATATTATATTTAATTAAATTATTTTTTTTATCTATTTAATAATATATTTATCTAAACATTATTATTATAAGTATATTTTATATTAAATTTATTTATTTTAAATTATTTCATTTATATATTTGAGTTTATATTATATCAAGTTTAGGCAATGGTATTTTATAAATAATAAATTAATCACCTTATAAATAAATGATAAACAATGATAATGATTTTACAATAGTAATAGCGATAGAAATCAAACGTTATATACATAACTTTCTAACCATAAACATAATTCAAATCAAATCGAAATCTTAAATCCATTATACGTATTATCCCATTTATTATTAACCCATAATATTATCTATATATAACTAGGAAATCCTTGACGGTAAATCCCGAAGGGTTTAGAATTCTCGCATCATCGTTTGACTTTTGTTCATGTAACATCCCAAGTTTCGTCGATATTTAAAAGGAATCGGGTTAAATAAAATTATGGAAGATAAATGTAATTATCTAAAGTAGAAGGGGAATAAGTGTCATTAGATAAAAATTTAAACATGTAACCATACCCTCTCCATATAAATGTAGCCACCATCTCATTATAACCATCCTAGCCTCCAAACTCCTTCTTAACCCAAATTCCCGTTTTTGAGAGAACAACCCATAAAGATTCGATGATTTCGGAGATCTAAACGTCAAATCGGTCTCAAATTTTAACTGAGTGTTCATGGCATATAACTAAAGATTCTTACCGATCAGATCTTCGATCAGAGGTCGGGAAGTCTGGTTTTTATCAGTAAAATCGTAACAGCTAAAAATGGAATTTTCCGGCAACTGTTCAGCTTTTCCGGCCACTGTAGCGGCGTTTTCCAGCGAAGGAAAGCTGATGGGTTTGTATCGAGGCGAGACGGTTCCGTGGCCGCTTGAATCACTCAATTCCGAGTTCGTTTCATATGGTTTTGGTATATTCGAGTGATTTCGAACATAAACCTCAAAGGTACGTTTTTGTTAAAAAAAAAAGTTTACTTTTCGTGTACGGGTTCGCATGAAAATTGGTAGGATGATAGAAGGGCCATGATTATTGATAAAGTAATGAACTTGATAATAAACGGGTTAGTTGGTTCGTTTTGGGAAAAACGAGTATTGTTCGGTTCGTAAAAAGGACGGCTAAATGAAGTCGGTTTTGCATGAAACATAGTAGAAATCATTTATCTCAACTAACCCAACATTTGGAACCCGACACCCGCAGCCCAGGATGCCGAATAAGTCGTTTAAATTTAGATCTAGTTTTAATCGGGTGTTTAATCAATCAAAAAGGAGCTTAAGGGTCACCTTAGCTTGGATCTGGACCACCCAAAGCTACCTGGGTTATAAACGATCAAAATCCGGCCAACCGTGGTGGTTAACGACGGCTAACGGCATTGGATTCGAATAAAAAACCCAAAAAAACGCGTTAAGGATAATCAAATTTGAACATGTGCGTATATGTTATACGGGCACATATGTTTGGGGGGCATATGTATACCAGTGTATATGTGTGTGTGACAGTATATGATTAGAGGCGTATATGTAGTAAGGACGTATATGTATGAACCACGCATATGTATGTATCACGTATAAGTTCTGGGAGCGCGTATGTGTGGCCACGTATATGTATGAAGCGTATAACTATAGGAGTATAATTTTTACGGGGTGTATAAGTTATGCGGGCGCATAACTTATGTGGACGTATAACATATACGTCCCAAGACTTATGTGCTAACATGACGTATACGCCACCATGACTTATACGCTAGCCTAGCTTATAAGTTGAGAAGTAACTTATGCGCTGACTTATACGTGGAAATGACTTGTGTGCCACGAACTTATGCGGCATGTAAGACAATAATAATTAATTAATTAATTAATAACTAAAGGTAATGTTTAAAAATGATAAAAACCTAGAAAGAAATATTGAGGCTAGAATAGATACGTAAGAGCACGAGAGTAGTAGTTAAACTTATGTGCCTTGTTACACAGTTAGCCGTGCTCAGTTGATGTGTTACCATCAATTCTGAAAGAAGCAGGACACATGTGAGTTTCTAGCCTCATTTCCTTGTTTTGTTTTCGGGGCTGTGTGCATACTCAATGTGATTAGTTAATACACTTACCTTAAGTGGTAAGTGTATGATATGTGATTATTTTATGAATGATATAATAATGTTAAGAGTATGTATGAAAGTGTGTGTATATATATATATATAAAGGAAATGCATGTATTGTTATATGGTTTCATCGAAAAGAAGGGCGACAGACCCTTATAAAAACATGCGTAAGAAGGGCGACAGACCCTTATAAAACCTGCGTAAGAAGGGCGGCAAAACATTATAAAACCTGTAAGAAAAGCGACATACCCTTATAAAAACCTACGTAAGAAGGGCAACAGACCCTTATAAAACCTGAGAAAGAAGGAACCATACCCTATAATATATGAAAGGTTATATGGCGAAAGGCTCTTTAAAACGTAGAGGTAGTTATGTATGTATTAGTAAGTTAAAACAAGAAATAATGAAAGTATGAAAGAATGAAAGTATAAAGTATGAACGTAAAGAATGCAGTATGAAAATATAGAGGTATGAATGTACGTATGTATGAAAGAAAGAAGCAGGTTAAGTATGTAATATGTATCTACGGATACGTGTGTGTGTGTGTGTATGAATGTAATGTATGTTTCCTGATTAATTAGAACTTACTCAGCATAGTTGACTTTTAGTATGCACACAGACAAATAGGATGAAAGATCTGGCTTGAGGGGGACACATGGCATGGACTGAGTTGACTGACATCTAGTGAAGAAAAGTTATGATGTTTTATGTTAAAATAACTTTCAAGAGTTATGATTTTAATATTTTGTAATGAATGTTTGATCTTTTTGTATTCCGCGAAAAGTTTTAATTCGCTCTGATATTTAGAACTGTGTTTATGAGTAATCCAACGCTAAAGTAGGGCACCGGGGCCTTACAGTTCATCTAATCAGGTGAGTAATCACTTCCCTATTTTACTTGTTTTCAAATTTTTTGAGGACTTATGCGTACCAATTCTCATTTTACATATTATATTATATTCTCAAATGCAAACTGTTAACATTTGTGTTGTGTATCAATTGAGTGACTACTTGCTATTTGTTTTTGTGTTTATTTATCGCATTCGGAGATATCCATCATTATAATCACATCATGTCGTAGTGGCCGGCGTCCTATCGCAGGACAATGGTTCTTATTCTATCATGGTAACTAATGCCCGATTCGCATGGCAACGGTTTAGCCCACACAACATTATTTGGTTGCAATATTTACATGCTATGATTTGATTGTTTATACTCACATATAATAGTTTTGCGGTTTTCTTATATATTATTGTAGTGTCAAAACTGGTATCACTCAGCTTCGTGTAGAAAAATGTATATTTTGTACGCATTTACATGTATTCATGTTGGTTTGTTTATCAAGATGAATATCACTTATATATGACTTTTAGGGTATAAAACTTATACAATAAATTATTTGGTCTTGTTTTGTAATTTATTTATTCTTGATGTACTTAAATGTAAATTTAAATGTAAATTGTTTATTTAAAATAAATAATTAGATATTGTCACTTTATAATTGCATGATAGTACCTTGTGAGCTGTGAACAATCAGTTCGATCCCCGGCATTTCCGTCTTAGGTCGGGATGTTACATTCCACTTATGGCATGTGCAAATTATGACACATGATTCGCCATTTAAGGTTGATGCATTGCTGAGCCCTTTGTTGTGGTGAAGTTCTTACTTTCGGAGGTCCAAATGTTTGTGATTTCAATAAAGATAGAGACGCTTTTAGTTGGGTTTAACAACAGTTCTCAACACATAAACGACTATGATGTTTTCCTTAAACATGCATTAATGGCAACTATGTTACCTTCTAATCACCTGTGTTGCAGGTAGGACTAGATGAGTTCTAGAAGGATGGGATGATAGTGCTAAACAAACGCTTCATCATCAACCCCCCCCCCCCCCCCCCCCCCCCCCCCTTTATTAGTCAATTCAACACTTCAATTATCAAACACATTTAGCTCCCACTATGGTTGTGTAAATTCAATGCAAATATATTTGTTGGTTAGCGCTCTATTCTTTTTAAATCAAAAGATATTTATCTCAAGTAAAACTAATATTTTTTTTGTCCCACAAAAGAAATTTAACGAAAACAATCTAGCAAACAGATTAATATTTCCATGAAACCAAAATCATAACTTTGTACGAGAATTCTACTTAATAATTAACAAATGTGCTGGTTGTGATATGTTAAATTGTGGTGCCCTGCCGCAAAGTGCTGGTGGGTATCTAGTATATATAATCTGCAACTTTCTCTACACACAATAGTTTTAGCAAAAATCACATTCTAAGGAGCTAATAGTCCAATGGGAAGACACTAATCAAACCAGAATAAGTAGAAACATTTGAACTTTTAAAATTAAACAAACATACCCAGTAATACCCTATGCTCTGAAAAGGTAAAATAAGGGGAAACCATACCTCCATCACACGGGTAGAGAGACTGCTGCCAACACTCAGGTTGCTGTCTCACGGACCAAGACACTACTACCAATGCTCAGGTCCACAAAATAAGTTTTAAAACCAATCCGGAACTCAAGCTGATATAACCGATTCAAGATGGTCAATCTCCCGTTTTAGCCTTTTGTATTAGACGAACACTCCAAGAATTTAGAGAAGTGAAGACATTGCTGTCAATTTTCTATATTTTCATTCATATCAAACATTAAACAAACTTTGCCTATTTATGAGCTATAAACAAATAACTGAATAAAAACTGCATGCCCACTTTTCTACCCAATGCATAAACATGAATTAAAGGCAATAAGATAAAACAAGCAAAGAATTAAGCTCACATTTTAGATCAATGATATGTATTGTTGGATTGCATTGCATCATGAGTACGTATCACGAACCATCTTGACAACCAGCCTCCACATCAAAGTTTTTGGCTAAACAGCAATGTTATTATCTCAGTAAATAAGGTTTTGTCTTTTAATGTCACAACTTTTATTTAAATACCCAACACTTTACTAGCATACAATCATTTGGCAACTATGTAAATAACAAAATCTATTTCATGTACTTTCTTTCCGTCTTTATAGCCTCATAAGATGTCATAACCTCCTTAAACCTTGCTTCAGCCACCTCTGCACCAATAAAGAATTGTCAAATTTTAACACAAATCGTTTCATTTTCATCATTTATATAGTTTGCAAGCCTCCAAGAAACCTATTATCAAATATGATAGTTATATATATATATATATGGTGAGGATCCTATGAGAACTTTGAGAACCATTTTGAGCAAAAAAAATCATTAACTTTGTTGATGGCATGATTAAAAGAACATAAAATCAAGCTCATGGAAATTGAGAAAATGATTAATATGAAGCACAAATCAGGTGATTACGATCAAGCAATATAAAACCGTGATTTGTTCATTTAATAATGAATTTGCTGCTCGATGTTCGTTAGTTATGCTGATGTTTGAAAACTTGGATATGGTGAGAGTGATTCGATAAATAATAACCTAAAAGTGATTCGATGAATAATAAACAAAATACTAGAAATGTTTATGAATAAAAAGCAATACAGAGATAATAAAAAAAAATAGAAAAATGAATAATAAGATCCGAATCTTGCAAGAATTCATTATTAGTTGCCAAAATAAGAACTTGACATTATGACTGATATACCCTTGTAATATAATAAATAAAAAAATAAAAAGAAAATTTTCGATTAGTTGAAATGACTTCTCGAACTCCGTGCAGTAAGATGGTTTCTATCCTAAACTTAAGCCTATATATATATATATATAGGGATGGGATCTAGAGATAATTCCTCTTAAAGAGAGAACTAAAGAACTAGTAAAAAATTATTTTTAACTATTTTTAAAAAATTATTTTATGATTTTTGTTTCTTTCCTCCTAATAAGATGATATTGTTCCTAAAAAAAACCGTCGATGTAATGCGTATGTGCATTAATGTGTATTGTATATATAAAATAGTGTTTTATTGCATATAGTACAACACAAATACATTATCTAAATACACAATATTGAATATATGCAAATACGACACTAATAGTTGTATGCAAAACACATTATCGCATATATGTAATACAACACTAATGCACATATGCACTATATCGATTTTTTTTAATTTTTGTATATAATATAACACTATTGCAAATATACAATAAAAACAACTATATATATGCTATTCAACACTATTTCAAATATCAAAATGCACACTATTGCACATATGCATTATAAAAAAGTCGGTGTATTATTTTTTTTTATTTTTATATTTTTTTGTGGTGAAGAATAACAACATATAAAAAGGATGAAAGAAAAAAAATTAGAAAAATATTTTTTTTAATTAAATAAAAAATACTTCATTATTAGTTCTCTAGTTCTCTCCATAAAATAGAGTTCTCTCATGATCATCTCCCTATATATATATATATATATATATATATATGGGATGGTTCGGGAGAGCAGTCCATTTATTGCGAGAAATGCAATGAGTTACTTACAGCCCTTGATTAAGATGGATCAATGACCTACATCGATTATGACAATTTTGTAATTAATTGGTCATTGATTTATTGAGTTTTTAATATAAAAGGGTAGTGTGGTAATTTTGTTCAAAGCATAAACGTTGAAACTGGCAGATGTTAATCAAAGTCCCAAATATCATGCTTCAATCATTAGTTATTCCCAATTTAAAAATGTGCAAATATTTTCTCAAACCTCACCCTATTCTTTCAAATCTTGGTTTTGTAGGTGAATATTAGTCTTTAATTTTGTATAAAAGGGGATGTTTGTTGACGAAAACCTAGGCTGTGTAGTGAATGTGGTGTAGCAATCGACGATTAAGAAGGTTAGGTTTTTTCTTATTAATCCAATTTCATATTTATTTCTACACAATTAGGGTTTCGCATAATCTAATCGTGCATAATTGTACGTCCGAATTGTGTAAAACCATAATCCAGTAATTGTGTAAATCTTTTTTGGGTTTGTATAAATTGTGTAATGGTATTGTATGACAGTGTATGGCATTGTAATATGTGCTTGTATGTTATGTTTATTATATGTAGGATGTGTATGTTAATGGTAGATTTGCAGTGTACGTTTTGTGGGATGTGTATGTTAATGTTGGATCTGCATGTTGGATCTGCAGTGTAGGACTATGTATGTTTTGTAAGATGTGTATGTTAATGTTATCTACAATATAGGATGCTTATTATATCTATAATGTAGGGTCTATAGTATGGTTTATATAATGTATATGTATTATCTTTCTGATGTGTATGATGGTATTGTTTTGTACAGTTTGTAAGTATTAGCTCTGCAGTGTAGGACTTGTAGGATATCACTAAAGGGTTTGTATCAGTTTATAACGTATGTATTTTCTTTTATATAAGCCGCTAAAAGAAGATTTAGTGGAATACAACATTAGTTTGTGATGACGGGGGATAAAAGTGGATTGAACCTAATGTTGTATGATATGATATTCTTTTGGTCAAATCAGTTGACCATTACTTTTTGATATGTTTGATGATGATTTGTATAACATACGATCTTGATAATTTCTGTTTGAATATGCTGATTTTTATTCCCAATTACTAATCGATCTTTTCAACTTCAAATTATGATGTTGTAAGATGATAAGATGAACAAGAATATTGGTGTTTTGTAATTTAATTAATAAAAAATAAGTAAAAAAAAATCTAAGAATGAATCAAATTCATACAAAATGAATCAAACGATAAATGTATTTTAAACTTAGTTATAAAAAAAACAAATTAATAAATGAATTAATGAAACTTCTAAAGAAATTAATAGTTACCAAAATAATAATTTTACTTCTTTACCATAATACCTTTATATTTAATTAAAAGAAAAAACTTGATTAGATGAAATGACTTCTCGTACTTCTCGCAATAAAATAACTTCTCTCCTGAACTTAAACACACACACACACACACACACACACACACACATATATATATGGGACAGTTAACGCACAATTGAAATTAACGTGCTAAGCGTGAGAATCAAATAGAGTAATTATGTAATTACGTCATATAGTAATTATGCAATTTAGTTTTAGCATAAATATTTTTGGTTTTGTTTATAAATACACATTCCAATCAAAAATTTTGTTTTTCATAAAATATATTTTTTAAGGTAATTTGAAATTATTTTTTTAAGAAAACGCCTTCTACATGGGTTTATATATAAAAGTCCAAAAAGATTATGTAAAAATGTGTTTTTTACATTTAAAAGTGAATTTTTTTTATTCTTTTTTGACATGTAAAAAACATAAGTCATCAATTCCCCACTTTTTTGTTCTCTTTTGAACCGGCCACTGCATATATATATATATCCAGTTCATAAAAAAATTAATTTATAAATAGAAATAACTAGAATAATTACAGTTTTGAACTAGAGTAATTAAGTTATAAAATATAAAGTAGTATAATAATATAATTACTCTAATTCAAAAGTTATAGTGTAATAATAATTACTATAGTGTTAACATAATTACTCTAGTTATTTATATACTTCTCACGATAGATAAATTAACATGCCAACTGTTATAATCAAGTATTGTAATTATACATACAACATAGTGTAATTACACTACTTGATTCCCACATTTAACACGTTAATTTAATTTGTAAGTTAGTTTCTCTTATATATATATATAGGGTAAAGTTAAAATACTAATAGAGACAAAAATGAGAAGTGTCAGAATGATTTTTTACCAGAAAAAACCCTTTAAAAAAATTATTAAAAAATCGTAACGCAAAATATAAATTAAAAAAGAAAATAATTAAAAAACTAAAATGTTTCCATCATCATTCTCGTTTAAAAAAATAAAAATATTGATGAAAAGACACAATGCCGAAAATGAACCCAAAAAAATACACAATAGATCGCAAAATATAACAAAATGCCGAACAAAATATAACACAATATTAAGTAATATAACACAATATAATGAAAAAAAGACACAACGTCAAGCAAAAAAGATAAAACCAATGACGAAAATAAACATAAAACATAATGATAAACTAAACCCGAAGGCTAAACCAAGATTTATTTATTTTTATTTTATATTATTTTTTTTAAACGGGAAATGCTAGATAAACATTTTGGTTTTTTTTACATTTTTTATTTTTTTGTTTTATATTTTTTTTGATTTTTATAGGGTTTTTTTCCCTTATAAAATAATGTGATGTAAATGATTGAAGATACACCATAAGAATGTGAGGATATGATCAAGGTTTGGGAAGGTGCTCTCTCTCTCTCTCCCCCCTCCCCATAAGAATGTCGGGATATGATCAAGGTTTTATACATTGATCTTTAAATATATATATGCCATGCTTGCGGTGCGCGCATATAATGTACATATGTGTGCGAACCCTCAGGTGGGAAAAAGTGAAATTGCACTAATTTTGATGTTATTTTACTAATCTCGTGAAAATAATGTTAAACGGTGCGGAAGGTTATCAGCTATGTTGCACGGAAACGCCACCCGAGTGCCGTACCCCGTCCCGGAAACTCCCCGGGGACGGAAACGCGGACGGAAACGGCTAGAAACGTTTCCCGGACGAACCCGTAAACTAGGGATGGTCAACAAACGATTTCAGGCCTTTGGAAACGGTCAAAAATCCGTTTCAGGGACGTCTCCTATGTATTTTAGGGTTTTATGTATTTTACAGGAGGGTAAGTATAAGGAAGATGAAGTGCACGAGAAATAAGGAGAATTTATTTTGTAGTTAAATTCAATTAATAAAAGTCTGTGGTCTAATTGTAGGTACTACACATTAAATAGTATTTAATTGTAGTTAAATTCAATTACAAAAACGGTTCATTTTACTTTGGATATAGCATATGTAATAATAATAATTAAATAGTAATAATTATATTATTATATAACGATACTATTAGTATAAAATAATCATCAATTTAACATAAGTATTTTAACATAAATAATTTAACATAACTATTTTATTTAGCTACTAGTTTACTTTATATTCACTTTTATTTGGTTTATTTATTATATTTCATTGATGTAGAGACGTATATTTTATTTAATTTATATGTATTACCCATTTCTTGATTTTTTGAGTTTTGGCGTTTCCCGTTCCCGTGCAACATAGGTTATCAGGCATCATGTGGTGGCGTTGATAGTCGAAACACAAGGGTACATGCACCAATCAGCCAGTGTCCTAGCCAGTGTCCCCTGATGATTGAGTGATATGTGCCTTATGTCCAGGGCTTTATGCAAAACCATTATCAAGCCGAGGGTCTCATCGGATGCAGCCTCTCCATCCCTATGGAGTAGAGGTAAGGCTGTCTACATCTTAGACTCCTCAGACCCTACCATAGCTTTGCTATTGGTGGGATATGCTGAGTACGATGATGATTTTTAAATATATATGATTTATGTATGATCAACAAAGACATCAATGATGCTTGGTTGGTTGGCTCATTGGGTAATTATTAAAGCTTCTATCTTGGAAAGGACCAATGTTCGAATCCCAACATGCACATTTCATTTCGGATTTAATGAAAAAATTAGTTTTACAGGTTCACCAACCGGGTCACTGGGTCCGGGGCGACCGCCACCCCCAAAAACCGGCCAGGTTTTTAAAAACGGCCCAAATACACTCACCCGGCCCGGTATAGGGACCGGGTCCCGGTCCGACCGGTCGGGCTTCAAAATAATGCTTCTTACCATGTAGAATAAGAATATTTGATTAAGATTGATAAAACGTCTACCTTTATTGTCTTGATTCTGATCAGGGTGAAATTGCTTTGCCTTGCTCCTGAATGCAGTCTGCATTAACGAAAAATAATACGAGTGTAATGCAAAATAATAAAAAAAAACAATAATGAGAATGTAACAATTAAAGGATACCTTTATTTCATCATCAGTGTACGGCCTCGTTCTTGACCTATTAACCAGAAAAAAAAAACACAAGTGCTTAGTTTACTTAAAACTATATTTAAAAAAGTAAAGATAAAAGAAGTAAAGCAAAGAATGTACTAAAATGTTATAAGAGAAGGTTTTATTACCTGCTAAGACCCAAGATTGCATAATGATGTGACAATGTATGATTAGCAGGGGGTCGAGGAGGTTCCCTAAAATGACTTTTATACCCTTGTGAAGTTTCGGTTTTAAAATACCAATCGTCCCTTTGAAAATGTTGATGATATCCACTACCATTATTTTCCTTCCAACTCTCGTAACGCTTTTGTTGTTTACTTTTTTCCCTATTAAATACACTTTGCATGCGCCTTATTCGTTCCTACAAAGAATATAAATACAGAGTCAACTGCATGGTTCTTGCATGCTAGGTCTTCATGGTTCACTAATTACACAGTTAATCCCAATGGTTGTAAAAATGTTCATAAATGGGCCTGATAGTTACATTTTCATAACACGGATGGTCCTTAGCAGCTCACGTCGTTAAAATTTCTAGTCAAGTCGTCCAAATAAAATTACCAAAGTACCTTTCCTACTAAAAAAATTCAATAAAGTATATATTAAAAGAAATATAAATATGCTTAGTTATTAAAGTATTAAAGTGGGTACCACCCTTCAATTTCAATTGTGGATCAGTAGCTGTAAATTTTTGAAACCTCCCTCCCTCAGGCTGAGGGGTGTGGGGGGCGCGAGAGGGGGCGCGAGTGGGGGCGCCAGCCAATAATATTGTGACGTGTGGCAGAGAGAGAAACTTGATAAGATGGGTGTTGGTAGTGGTGCTCGCGCCCCGGGGCGCGAGCGACTGGCCTCTTGCGCCCTTTCTAGCGCTCCACACCCCTCAGCCTCACAATGTGAAAGCTCTCTCTCTCTACAACTCCTCTCTCCTCCAATTCCTTAAACAAGAAAACTAAAGAACCCTTAACATACCAAAAACGAACTGGATAAAATACTAAACAAATTTAATCCTATCTTTTGACTCTTTTAGAGTCCACCTCCTCAACTATCACAAATTAAACTAATTAGAATTAACTCCGTGTAAAATTACGTGTTCCCCATGCTAACGTACTTCTGAAAACATAAAAATTATTTAAAAAAAAAAAATACTCATTTAGCATACCCCTGATGAAAATTAATTCAGCAATAACAATTCAGTGCCTTATAGGCCTGTTTAGTAGCCTATGAAAAATAAACCCGCCAATTTGATTAGAACAGAATCAGAAGAGAAAAAAAAAAATGAAAATTTCGAACAGAAAGCAGTGACTATTGAATGAGGTTGGTTATGATGGTTTTGTCCTCTTGGCAGGAATTGAAATATAACAGGAACGATTAACACAAAATTGATCAAACAATGAAATATGCATTGATTGAATATGGGTTCGTTACAATTGTGTTCATAAAGACATGATACATACATACAACTTTAACCTAATGACATGTTTGACCCTTGTACTATATTTACATTGACATATTAAACTAAAACATAAACTAAAAATAAATGACCCTCCAAGTTGTGTTCGAGTTAAGTGCGATTATATCCAACATGTCCATCGATTAATTATTATCATGCTTGCTTGACTAATCGTGTGCATCCTATGAAACTCATAAGAATGATTTAATGTTATAACTAAATTGTATCCAATACTTGTGTTTCATGTATGTGACATAATATTAAATAACTACGTTTAGATGACCATCAACTTTGATTAACTAATATGACAACAATGGTAGATCATAATAACTTAGTTAAAAATACTTAATGCATAGGGACAAAAGACTTGTGTACTAGTTTTCCAATAGTTGTAGGTTTAAAAGGCGCAATAGAGAAATCTCTTCTACAATAGAACTTACACTTAATCCCATGTCATCAATGCCTAAAGTAGATATAAGAGTAGGATCGCACACATCATCCATCCAAACAAACGATTATTTTAAAAAAAAAACACAAAAATCTATCTAATCAAGCACACGATGGATACCATTAGTGCCACAAGACATTGCATATAGCTAATGCAAACATAAAAAAAGGAATGAAAAGGTTAACTCTTTAATACTCACTGTCACGCTTAACAATAAGGATGTGAGCATGTTGGCAAGTTATAAGTGAAGCGATAACAAGAAGTTGAAACTTAAGGGGTGTGACATGCGTTTTGACACATCTTTTGTGATAACTAATACATGGAATAATCAGTTTTTAACATTTAAATATCACCACCTAACTAGTTAGAGTTAAACAATCAATTTCATACCAGGTGCAATGTAACATAACTGGCATCTAAGGATAAACTAGCAATTACCTATTACCCGCTATTTTAACTAATAGGGAAAACTTTTATGCCCTTTCACAAGACAACTCTCATTTGTTCACAAACATGTCCATTTGGCCATTTTACAAAGTAATCCTTGCCAAAACACTAGAACCATGTAATCAGTTTTAAAACCCACATCCAACCCCCACAAAAGAATATATATATATAGATTATAAGGAAGCATACCACTCTCTCCATTTCTTCTTCATAAGCTTCCTGCATGCAACGATTATATCTTTTCCAAGATTCTTCTTGGAAAGTTGATCTAAAATCGCCTTTCCATGAGTGTGTTCTTGTAACCTAGTTTGATGCAATAAGAAGCAAATAAAAGATATAGTAATAATGTTGTATGATTATTATAGATAGCCTACCTTTGAAGAGAACCAATCAATCATCTGGCGCATATGCCCAACCTATGAAAAATATTGAAATTTAGTAAAGAGGTTTTATAGGTAAATCGAGAGTAAGTTGTTAAATAACATACAGCGAGAGTAGTGGCAGTAGCTCCGATTAGACCAAAAATAAGAATACCCCAAATCCCAATCTCGTGTTCTTCCTCTACCCCTCCTCTGTAGCCATGATTCGTTCTTGAATTATATTTATCTTCTCCGACATAGCCACCCAAATTAATCAATTCTTCAGTGGAGGAACTCTAGAGTCATAATCAACTATAACAAATACCATGAATTGGAGTTGCGATTTATTTATTACAAAACCAAAACCTCCTTTCCTACAAAATTTAAATATGATTTTGGATTACGGAAACTTTGATTTAGGTATAAACTCAAAATATATCTCTTTACAAACTTTTATTTCTAATAATAAAATATATATCGATGTGTTAAAAAAACAGGACTATGTTTTCAGATTTTTTTTTGAAAAAAAACTGAATTATTAAAAATTATTAGAGAAAAACATTATTAATATTAAAACTAATCGGTATGAAAGGAAAAAGGAAAATAAACTAAAATTTTTCATGCCTTTTTTTTAAACAAGTGTACATCCCAATCCCAATTCATCAATGGGAATGTTCTCCAAAATCAGCTTTCAAATCTTTGATGTTTTTTCACCTGTGGTGGTCATTTTTCGCAATTGGGACTAGTCGTCAATTAACATCGGTTAGATCCGATAAATCCAAGGGCAAACTCGTCTTTTCCCGCATAAACCTAATAATAATAATAATAAGTATCGGTTTCATTTAATCCAAATTATGGCCAATTGACAAATATAGGTCCAACATATGGAAATGAAAAAAGTAATCCCAACTACGCATGTGGGTGCAAAATTAATGGAAACTTAACCAACCGTTTGTTTTTAGTGACGGGACCGTTGAGTTGTGTCATTAAATAGAATTTCTGATATAACCGAGCCCCGGTACGGAAGCGTGTCAAAACGATGATAAACGAGGTCAGATTTGGGATCGATCGACATGTATTCACTCATGAAAGTTCTATGTGTAACACCTAACAAAAATTTTCCGTTAATGTAACAATAATTAGCAATAAACTATCAATATATGAATAAAATTTTCCTTATTAAGATCCAAGATCTTGCAAAGTCAACAAAAAGTCCAAATTTCGCCACGTAACGAACATTACGTGGAATACCCTCGGGTGGCGGGCTAGAAAATAAATAAAAAACTAATATGACTAAACTGCCTCAAAAATTCAAAATATATGTTAAAATATTAGAGTCGATGTAGAAACTTAATTTAAGAAGGTTCGAATCGCGTAAACTGAAAAATAAGCAACCGAAAGTCAGTACAAGACACTGAAAGGACCCGACACCAACTATTTTCTAAACTATAACCAAATATTCAAACATACGCTCTTTTCCCGTCTATCGAAGCATGAAGGTAAATATTTATATATATAGTTATATATTATATATATTCATTACTAACATTAATTGTTATATGTCACAGATGGTACCACCGCATGTTATTCTGACTGATTCCGATATTAGTATCGAGGATGCACCATCATCCCCAATCAACTTCCGACCCGTGGCTGCCCCAAGTCATCCCAAGAAGAGTTCGAGAACTACACCTTTGAAGGTGTACTCTCGGAAACGGTCTCGAAATGACTATAAGGAGAATGTCTCCATTGTTGTCCCATCTTCGGCTATGGCCCCACCACCACCACCGCCTCCTCAACAGGAGCAGGTGATGGATCACTGCTCCACCGAAGGCATTCGACTAGTCTCTCTCGAAGAGAGCGAGGGTGGCTGCTTACGAGGTCATCATACATGATCTCTTAAACCGCCTCGTCGCCATGGAGCAAAAGCATGGGGGAGATGACCAAACATTTAGCGCTTTGTGACATTACGTGATTGCGATAGAGAATAAGATGGTGAACACGGAGATGCGGGTGGAGAGCTAAGAGGCCAAGTCTGATGTCATTGGGCCTTGTGTTCATTACCTTATGGGCCTCCACTAGTGGGCTCATGGGTAGTGTTCGTTGTTGGTTGTTTATGTATTTGGTTAAGACTTGTACTCTTTTGTGTTAGTTATGGATGGGTGGACAACATTATAAGGTGTAGTATGTATTACACCTTACATTTTATATATTTTTGTAAGTATTAGACCCCCTCCCCCTATATGGTTGTTTATATATGGATTATGATTTATATATATATATATATATATATATATATATCTTTAGGTTACATATATGTTTTACAAAACTAACCAAAAAAAATTATGTTACATAAAAGAAACCATGGCACCTAAAACAAGACGAACCACTATAAATCAAGGATCCAGATTACCATCTTCTCAAGAAGAATTAGCTCAATTAATCATTCAACATGTTAACACGACACTCGAACAACACGAGGCTAATCGTAATCCAAGACAAACCACCCGAAACGAAACCAATAACGAAACCAGAGAGACTCTTAGAACCGAAACTCTAAACGGTAACCCGTCAGGAAGTACGGTACTCGAATGTACTTACAAAAATTTTCAGGGATACGGTCTAAACACTTTTACCGGAGCCGAAGGACCCCTAGAAATCGTTAGATGGATTGAGAAAATGGAGTCCGTCATGAAAATTAGCAATTGCACACTTTTAGAAAGAATAAAAATATGGGGTGTGTTCGTTCCAAGACGAGGCCCTTGAATGGTGGAACTCCTTGATTCAAAATTTAGGTGAAGACGTCGCTTAGCGTCTAACCTGGGAAGAACTAAAAGAACTTTTGTTGAAAGAATATTGCCCAAGAAACGAACTTCAAAAAGTTGAATACGAATTCTGGCAGTTAAAGATGGAAGGTGCCGACATTGGAGGATATACCTCGCGATTCAATGCATTGGCACGACTAGTACCCTGACTGGTTACACCCGAATATGCATGAATAGAGATGTACATCAGGGGCTTAGCTCCTGAAATCGAAGGAATGGTCACCTTATCTAAACCAACCACCATCTAGACAGCCAAAGAAGAACTGGCAAAATCCTTGACTAATGATGCAGTTCGTATGGGAATACTAAAGGACACCGGGAAGAAAGTTGTCTCCACAAAACCCGAACGAAAGCCAATTAATGTGAATCAAAAACCCAACAAACTCAAGCGAAAGTGGAATGGTAACTCTGGTGGACAATTCAAGAAAAACCAAGGTGCCGGGAGGATGTTTGCTGCAAACGCAAGAGGATCTGGAGGAAATTCTGGACAGGTGTCTCTTTGCAACAAGTGTGGGAGAAATCACATTGGTGAATGTTGGAGATGTAACCGAAGCAACCGGTTTAGTCACGTAACTCGAGATTGTTACGCCAAGACCACACCATCCGTTTCAGGAAACCAAAATCCAGGATGTTTTTGAATGCAGTATTGTTGGACATTACAGAAAGGATTGTCCCAAGCTCAACGGTCAAAACGCTAAAGGCAAAACATTTGAGATGAACGCGAAAAAGTCCCGGAGATATTCATTTGTGGTCATCGGTACATTTCTCGTTAATAATCACTATGCTTATGTGCTTTTTTATATCGGAGCCGACTTAAGTTTCGTTTCCAAACAATTCAAACCCCTACTAGGTATAAAAACCAGTAACTTAGACACCAAATATTATATCGATTTATCTAATGGAAAGTTAATAGAAACCGGTGAAGTTGCGCGTAACTATAATTTTCTATTAGCAAACCATAAGTTCAAATCGATCTTTTGCCCGTCGAATTAGGCAGTTTTGATGTAGTTGTGGGAATGGACTGGTTGTTCAAGAACGGAGCTGAGATAGTATGTTATGAAAAGTTGGTTTGTTTACCAACTTAAAATGGTGAATTTCTGGCTATTCAAGGCGATCAAGGTAACTCAGAATTAAAACTCACCAGTATCATGAAAACCTGCAAGATGCTACTCTAAGGATATCTAACATTTCTCGTTAACGTTGTTGATACAAAAGCTAAGGAACGGAAGATACACGACATTCCTGTAGTTCAAGATTTTCCAGAAATTTTCCCTGAAGATTTACCTGGATTACATCCTCCACGACAAGTTGAATTCAGAATCGATCTGGTTCAACATTCCGCTCAGATAGCTCGATATCCGTACATATTAGTACCATCGGAAATGCAGGAACTATCCAATCAGCTTCAAGAATTATTGGATAAAGGATTTATAAGGCCAAGCTTCTCACCCTGGGGAGCACCAGTCTTATTCGTGAAAAAGAAAGACGGCTCTTTTCGGATGTGTACCGATTATCAGGAAATGAACAAACTCACCATTAAGAATCGGTACCCACTACCGAGAATTGATGATTTGTTTGATTAGTTGCAAGGATCCAGCTACTATTCAAAGATTGATATTCGATCTTGATATCATAAATTAAGAGTTGCAGAAGAAGATGTTTATAAAACTGCTTTCCGAACTCGATATGGCCATTATGAATTTCTAGTCCTGCCATTTGGTCTAGCAAATGCACCTACTGTATTTATGGACCTTACGAATATAGTTTGTAAGCCATACTTGGATAAATTCGTGATAGTATTCATCGATGATATACTTATTTATTCATGAACCAAGGAAGAGCATGAGAAACGCTAATCCTAGAATTGCTGAAGAAAGAAAAATTCTATTCCAAATTCTCCAAATGTGATTTCTGGCTTTGAGAAGTCCATTTTTTGGGGCATGTAATGAATGAGGACGGTATCCATGTTGATTCCTCAAATATTGAAGCAATTAAGAATTCAGAGACACCAAGGTCACCCACTGAAGTGCGACAATTTTTGGATTAGATGGTTATTACCGTAGATTCATTGAAAACCTTTCTTCCATAGCTCAACCTTTAACCCAATTAACCCCGAAAGACAAGAAATATGATCTGTGACATTCATCAATTTTGGGCTAACTTGTTTGTACAATTGAACTGTAAACCGACCCGATTTGTAACCCGGATCTTTCAATAAAATAAAATAATGGGTTTTTATGTTACATAATCATCTCACACTTGTCAAATTTCGAAAACACCTTTTACGGATTTTAAAACGCTTAAAACGCATCGAAAACGAACTTCAGGGACCCGAAACAACTCGCGAAACAAACCGGACCAGACCACCCCACCCCCCGACCACGCCGCGCCGTGTGGCCAAGGGTGGTGGCCTGGTCGCGCCTCCAGTGTGCTGCAGCAAAGTTTGGCGATTTTTGTTGTTTTGTTGCATTGTTTGACTTGTTTAACCAATTAAAAACACATGCAAGCTTGGAAATAAAACATAGAAATAAGCCTTGACCATTACCCTATATAAACAAGCTCATCTCCTTCATTAAAACTTTGCTCATTCACTTATTTCTCTCTCAAACAAAGATCATAACTTCATCTCTTCAAGGTTCTTACTTTGCTTAACTCTTTGAAGTCGAACAAGAACCATTCTTTAATTTTAATTTGTTGCATAGTAATTGAAGCTTGTTGTACAACATATATATAATATTCACCCCTTGTTTTCCTTTGGCTTTCACCTTCTCTGGGCATGGTCGGTTGAGGTGATACACTACAAGACAAGGGTACATGGAGGACTCACTATAGTCCTTAGTTATACTATATTTCCTTTAATGCTTACTAGTCTTTTTTAAATTATAAGTAGTTTATTTTCTAATTCATGTTAAATGAGTTCCATAGTATTGGGTATGTGGTCACTAGCCTCGGTTTTATCCCGAGTTGAGAACCGAACCGAAACCAAACTCTTGTTTACAAGTTTTGTTTAAATAGTTAAACAAGTTTTGGTAATCATCCTTGGTCTTATTCCGAGTCAATGACCTAACCAAAACCAAACTAAATCGAGTTCACTCGCTTAAGACACACAAGTGTGTTTTGGGCCACCGAAACTCCTATTCTTCTTTGAATTATATTTTAAATTAATTTTAATTATTTTCTCAAACATACTTGGCATATCGAAATCTAACTTGATCTTATAACAAGTTTAGACCATTAAAACCAAATACTCGCTTAGCGGACTTTAAGGTTCTTCACAATAGAACTATATACTTGGTTAAGTCTTTTTGATTTTTATTGAGTTATCTCATAAAATTTATTACTTTGGAAAGTTGACTTGAGTTTGGTTAATTATCAAGTCTCGAACCGAAAAATCCGAACACTCGTTTAAAACCTCGTTTTGGTATTTATATAACAAAAGGTCTTGCAATAGTGCATTATAACCCACATAATTACTTAACATAGGTTGAGTAATATTAATGAATAGAATACCAAGACACAGTTTCGGGTAAACTTATTTTTTTCAGGAAACATTTCTTTAATTTCTCAAATATTTACATTTTTAAATGATGTATATAAAAATATACATCTTTTTAGCATCAAATAATCTCTAAAAACCGCAACTTCTATAAAATAATATAGCTCAAAAGGCTACTTATCGCTTTAAAATGCTATTTCAGGTAAACCCAAGCCTTAAACGAAGAAACAAGTAAAAAGACGAAGAAAAACGAAAGAAAACTCAAGAAAACCCTCAACCGCGCCCCCATGCTTCAAGAACCACGCCCCCATGCTTATGAACACAAGAAAAGACAAAAATCTACAAGAAAAGACAAATATTGGACACAAAAAGCACGGGGCCGTGCTTAAGCCACCATGGGGCCGTGGTCACCTTTCAGATAAGATAAAAAGAACTAGCACATGTCACTAAGAAGCACGGGGCCATGCCTTAGGAAGCACGGGGCTGTGGTGAGTCATCATGTACGAGAAGGAAGCCCCTGACAAGACACAGGAGATACTGATTCCAATAGGGACCATACAACCTAAGGAACCCGTCCGAAATTATGTTCCACCTATTCCATACTCTGTACGGCTGAAGCAGGAGAGATTGGAAGCTCAATACGGGAAGTTTTTCGAACTCTTTAAACAACTCCATATCAACATCCCTTTCGTCGAAGCCATTGCTCAAATGCCAAAATATGCAAAGTTTCTCAAAGAAGTGCTGACAAACAAAAGGAAGCTGGAGGAGCTATCACATGTCACCCTGAGTGAAGAATGTTCAGCCGTCCTACAAAACAAGTTACCACCAAAGATGACCGATCCAGGGTGCTTTACTATCCCTTGTCTCAAAGGAAATTTGTCTGTTAGCAATGCCCTGGCTGACCTAGGAGCTAGTATTAATTAAATGCCTTATGCGGTTTTTGCAAAACTAGGGATAGGAGAACCAAAGCCCCCCGCATGAGCATTCAGTTAGCTGACTGATCCGTTAAATACCCTCGGGGCATTGTTGAAAACATGCTTGTCAAAATTAACAAATTTGTTTTCCCAGTAGATTTTGTAATTCTAGATATGGAGGAAGACAAAAGTGTACCTCTGATCTAGGAAGACCCTTCTTAGCCACTGCAAAGGCTTTCATTGACGTTTGCACCGGCAAACTCACTCAAAGGGTTAATGATGAGGCTATCACTTTTGACATAGGAAAATCTATGCAACATCCGCAACATCACGATGATACATTATATTGTGTTGACATCATCGATTCTATCGTGAGTTGCTATGTGCGAAAATCTTCCCTTAATACCTCATTTGAAACACAAATCTTAACTGACACTAATACCAAACCCATTTCAGAAAATGATAATCTCAATACTGTCAACAACAATCAGGAAACATCAGAAGTAGTATGTGAGATCAACGAATGCAACGAAAAATCAAAACCATCAATCAAAGAACCACCAGCCTTAGAGTTAAAAGAACTTCCAAATCATCTCGAATATGGTTTTCTAGAAAAAGTCTCTCATCTCCCAGTAATTATTTCATCTCACCTTTCTAAAGAAGAGAAAGACGAACTTCTTAAGATTCTTAAAAACCATAAGAAGGCTATCGCATGGAAAATCATGGATATCAAGGGCATCAGACCCTACTTTTGTACTAACAAAATCCTCATGAAGAAAGAATACAAACCCGTGGTTCAACATCAAAGACGTCTTAATCCCAACATGCAAGATGTGGTGAAGAAGGAGGTAATCAAAATCCTTGATGCCGGATTAATTTACCCAATCTCAGATTCACCTTGGGTTAGTCTAGTTCAAGTAGTACCCAAGAAGGGAAGAATGACGGTTGTAATGAATAAAAAGGATGAGCTAATACCAATGAGGACCATCACAGGCTGGCGAGTTTCATTGATTACCGGAAGCTTAATGACACCACAAGAAAAGACCATTTTTCACTTCCTTTTATCGATCAAATGCTTGAACGTCTATATGGAAAAAATGTTCTACTTGTTTCTTGATGGATTTTCTGGATACTTTCAAATTCCAATTGCTCCTGAAGATCAGGAGAAAACCACATTTACATGTCCAAATGGCACCTTCACTTATAGAAGAATGCCATTTGGACTATGTAATGCTCCAGCCACCTTCCAACGTTGCATGGTGGCCATCTTTCATTAAATGATCGAACACTCTATGGAAGTTTTCATAAATGACTTCTCAGTTTTTGGAGACTCCTTCGATCATTGCCTGAAAAACCTAGACAAAATGTTGACTAGGTGTGAAGAAGTAAATTTAGTACTCAACTGGGAAAAATGCTACTTTATGGTCAAAGAGGGTATTGTTCTCGGCCATAAGATATCCCGAGTAGGACTAGAAGTTGATAGAGTAAAAATCGAAACCATCTCGAAACTTCCACCACCAACTTTGTTCAAGGCCATTAGAAGTTTTCTAGGTCATGCGGGATACTATCGTCGTTTCATAAAATACTTCTCCAAAATTGCTAAACCTATGAACAAACTTCTAGAAAAGGATGCACCATTCGTCTTCTCTGAGGAATGCGTTGAAGCATTCAACATATTAAAAGACAAACTTGTCAACTCACTAATCATGACTACACCCGATTGGACCATTCCATTCGAAATCATGTGCGATGCAAGTGAATTTGTAGTTGAAGCCGTACTTGGACAACGCAAAAAAAAAACAATTTCACCCAATTTACTATGCTAGTAATACTCTTAATGATGCATAAGAAAACTACACCACAACAGAAAAAGAGTTGTTAGCAGTAGTCTTTGCCTTTGAAAAATTTAGATCCTACCTAGTTCTTTCCAAAACCATAGTTTACACCAATCATGCCGCCATAAGATACCTCTTCAACAAGCAGGATGCCAAACCTAGACTCATCTGATGGATTCTCTTACTCCAGGATTCCACATAGAAGTCAAGGACAAGAAAGGAGCAGAGAATGTAGCCGCATATCATCTCTCACGCTTGGAATGCCCAACTTTAGGGGAACATCATGAGGAAATTATCGATGATAATTTTCCAAACGAAGTTCTCATGCATATCCGAGCAGTCATGCAGGAAGAAGATGAAAGTCCTTGGTTTGCCGACTTCGCGAATTATCTAGCTTGTAAAATCTTAAGAAAATGGCTAACTCTTCAAAAACGGAAGAAATTCTTCTCCGACCTAAAGTTCTACTTATGGGAAGATCCATACTTGTTTAGGATAGGTTCCGATCAGGTAGTGCGTAGGTGTGTATCAGGAAAAGAAGCCTTAGATATTCTCAAACACTGCCATGAAGGACCTACTGGTGGACACCACAGTACCGCCACCATGGTCAGGAAAGTGTTTGATGCAGGATTTTTCTGGCCCACCATATATAAAGACACACATGCTTTGATCCAAGCATGCGATGCTTGTCAAAGAACCGGAAACATCTCTGCCAAAAATGAGATGGCTCAAAAAGGCATTAAAATTTGTGAAGTCTTTGATGTATGGGGATAGATTTTAAGGGCCCCTTTCCTAACTCATTCGGAAACAAGTACATCCTTATAGCATTCGACTACGTGTCTAAATGGGTATAATCACAAGCTCTTCCCAATAATTATGCTAGAGTAGTTGTACGATTTCTAAAAAAGTTATTTTCACGATTCGGTACTCCAAAAGCCTTAATCAGCAATAGAGTTACTCACTTCTGTAACGCTCTAATGGACAAATTCTTAGCAAGATATGGATTTTAACACCGACTGGCAACATCATATCACCCTTAGACTAGTGGGCAAGTAGAGGTCTCAAATCGAGGAACCAAGAGGGTTCTAGAAAGAACTATAGGAATGAACCGCAAGAATTGGGCGGAGAAATTAGATGACGCTCTATGGGCCCTTAAGGCAGCCTACAAAACCCCCATAGGGACAACTCCTTTCAAATTTGTTTATGGGAAGGCATGTCATTTACCAGTAGAATTAAAACACAAAGCTTACTGGGCTCTCAGAGCAGTAAACTTTGATCTAATGTCCGCCGGTAAAAACCGGAAAGATCAAATTCACGAGCTTGAAGATCTAAGAACATTAGCCTATGAAAACTCCTAGTCTTACAAAGAGAAGACTAAACGTCTACACGAAGCCCATTTAAAAGGAAACAAAAAGTTTCAAGTTGGCGATCGAGTACTGTTATACAACACACATTTACTTCTTTTCCCAGGAAAATCGAAATCTCGCTGGACAGGTCCATACATAGTTGAATAAGTTTTTGACTATGGGACAGTCGAAATTTCAAATTCTGAGGGCCACAAGTTCAAAGTTAATGGACATTGATTAAAACCATACACTTATGGGCCATTTTAAGATGTTTCGGAGGTAATAATCTTCCAATCAACTCAATAAACATGCAAGGAGAAGGGTCTGGCCAAGACCCTCCTTAAACAAGTTCTCGTAAATATTTTTGTTTAAAATAATAATAATAATAATAATAATAATAATAACAATAATAACTTTTACTGTCTTGAAACACGGGGGCGTGCTTCTAGAAGCACGGTCCCGTGCCACAATGTGCGGGCAGGAATCTTCGCTGCAAAAATCTCAGTAACACGTCCAATCTGTAATATGATCCCTACGATCGTTACTATACACTCATTATTAATACAACTTTAACCAGGTTAACCGGTACATCTGGGGACACTGTTAACCCAGCACTGTACCCGTTCTGGGGGCAAGGTTAACCCAGAAACACTTTTCCGGACTCAGATTGTGATGTCGTTTAGAGTTCAACAGTCAAATCTTCTAATAGCTTGTTTTCCCCGTTTTGCGTGCCTATCACGGTTATCCAATTTTATGTTTCAAAATGAGTTTGGTCACACACGACCCGAAAATAGTTGTTGACTGATAATTTAATTAAAGTGGTGATATTAGTACTCGGTTTAGACGCCCCGATTGACCGCGGGACCCGTTTCCGTCTTTGGCGTACCGGAAACTGTTAAATCGGTTAAAAATACCCAAATCATCCGAATTATTTTCGGATGATTCATTTTTACTTGTTTAACTCAATTATATGAAAATAGTCCATTTTTAGGGTTTTTATACACCAGTCAGCTCGCTTAAGCGAACTTCACCGGTTTACGCGTTTTAACTTTAAAAGTTTGATAATTAGCACAAATAATTATCCGTTTAACCTCGGATCTTGAAATTTTGTACAAATAACATTTGACCTTGGGGAAATTTATAAAAATATTTCCAGAATTAATTTCTATATTTAAAATTTATTTATCTATTTTTAAACACCATTTAAACACTAAATATGTCGTAAATACCAAACGATCTTAGAAAATCCCAAATTTTTCCTGGATGTCCCCTGCCATCCACATAGTCCCCTGTAATTTTTACAGAACGAAAATATTCTTTTACATGCCCTTTTTACTAAAACCGAGCTAGAAATCCTTAGAACTCGTTTAACCGAAAAGCCTACTTAGGCTTCTCCAACGGACCTCAAATTTTGTGTGTGACTTATACATGATATGAAAAGCTTATCTGCAATTTTCCAGAATTTTTCATGATATTTAACTATTTTTCACCATTTTTGGCCAAAACCGAGCATTAAATTCACCAAATATTCATCCTTTGTCCAAAAATTACCAAAAATTCACAGAACTCTTATTTTCATGTGTAGAACATCCCTGTAAAATTTCATGACCTAACTCTAAACGACCAACAATCTGTCCAAAAACACATACACCGACATAAACCGAATATACCTTTCGTTTTCCGCCACTACAAGCTACAAACTCGTCTTTCCGCCTTATTTACCACTAAATACAGAACCTACAAACAACATACCACAACACCAAGCAAGTTACACTCACGATCAAGCCTCTTACACTATAGTTTCGGTTATGATTCAAAAACAAAGATTTAAACCGTAAAAATTCGTTTTTGGTTCGTTTAACTCCTTTCTTGGACCAAGATCCCTTGTATAACCCGTATACATCACTTGATCATGCAAGAATCAGTTTTCATCTTTGAAACCTCATTTTCTTGCAAATAAACTCGAGAAAGGAAGATGAATACGTAATTATCTCGGTTTTTACCTCGGTTTTCTTGCTCCAATTGTCGGTTTTTAGTTGATATTGTGGAAGGAAGATGGAGATTGATGCCATGTTGCTTAGAAAAAAAAATGAAAGGAATGGGATAATACCCATTATTTCCGATCGGAAATGAGGGGGGTGGGGTGGGACCCACCTCTTTCAATTCTAGCCACACAATTGGATTTCCGCAATCCGGATAATGTTTTGGATAATCTGGTTCAGTTCGTTTTTCGGTTAAATGTTTAATTCGGCTTAAAACGAGGCTAAAACGGTCGTTTTTCAGCTTAAAAATGAAATTTATATAAAACCGATTTAAAAGCTTTAAAAACTTAAACCATGACATTTATTAACTTAAAACATCATATCATTAGTTATCGCGCATCTTTTTCGGCTTGATCGATCATCTCTTGCTCGGTTTGGTATTAAAGGTTTCGTTTAACGTACCGACGTACATTAAATCGAAATTCTTTTTCTGTGCCGTACGTTACTTATCCCGAAGCTTTAATACTTTGTAAACATCGCTAATATTATATATTTCGTCTATAATTTAACCCTTGATTCATTCGGGTTTCAATAACTATCGATCGTTTGATCGCATATTCAATACGGTGAATTATATATTCACGTACAATCAATACAATGAACCATGTATTCTCGTATAATTACCATGGTAACTCATGTACCCGACATTACATATGACGTAACTAACGTCTACCGGTTAGGGTATACTTGGTTTCATCGGAATCGTTACATTCTCCCCCCGTTAAGAAATTTCGTCCTCGAAATTTTACACGCCCTCTATCTCCCTTCGAGAGAAAGGTGGGGGGTTTTTCCTTCAGAATTCACCCTCGCGTTACCAAGTATAATCTGGTCCTCGCTGTGAATTCCACTTAATCTTAATTAATAAAGCTTGGTATGTCCAAACTGTTTAGTTTCCCCGTCTACTATCTCTACGGAATTAGTTATGATATCAAGCATGTCTTCTATGAGTACCTCTATTACTAGTACTTTCGTTGCCTCATCGCTTAGGCACTTTTCAATCCGTATACATGGCAAAATATCCTGTATAGTACCTAGCCCCTAGAGTACTTTAATCGATAAACTAAATGACCAACCATGGAGATAGTTCTCATGGGGTCCAATTTATTAAGAAGCTATTTTCGGTTTTGCCAAACCTCATATCACCTTTCTCTAAGGTGATGCCTTAAAATGCCTTGTCACCTCTATTCTGGGACAATGGTTTCCTTTGAACGTTGGCATAAACCCTTTGCCAATCACGCGCTGCTTTCAACTTGTCTTAAATATTATAAATCCGATTGGTTGTTTCACGAATCAATTCAAATCTTATGGCTTGATTGACGCCCATTTTCAATTTAACAAATTGGTGATAATTACTTAACCCATAAAAAGCTTAAAGCTCTCGATGCTTCCTTCCCCGCCTTCCAATAATGGAAGTAGGATGACTATTTTGATCTGAGATAATTGAAAATGGCACTCCACGACGAGATACCATTTCACCATCAGGAATTTGGGCAAGAATTCATTGTAATTTATTCCCACTATCATTGGCGAATTTTCTGTCGTTGTGGCGTTCCCTAGGGTTTTCGGTGTGCAGCCTTATCTCTTGCATAACTCAATATTCACCAACACACGTAACCATATCTTTCTCCAAACTCGACCATTAATAAAAATCCTTTCAGATATCCGTATCATCAATAGTCAAATCCGATCCCGGATGTATGGATTATTTCGATCTATGCGCTTCGTCAATGATTAATTCACGAAGGTCATGGAGGGTCGGGATCCAAACCCGATTTTTGAAGTAGAGAATTTCGTCCACGCGCTGTTCAAAATTCTTCTCATTGCCGTAAAGTTCCTCCTTTTCGATGTTCCTCTTTCAACGCCTCACGTTGAGCGACTCGAATCAGGTCCGAAAAGTTCGACTGGACTATCAACCCTAGCGCTCGCACTCGCACTCGCAATGGCTTAACCCGATCTTTCCTACTCAAAGCATCGACTACGACGTTAGCCTTGCCGGGGTGATAACGGATGTCACAGTCATAATCGCTTAACAACTCGTCCCATCTTCGTTGCCTCATATTCAGTTCTTTCTGATCGAATATGTGCTGCAAACTTTTATGATCGGTGAAGATGGTGCACTTCGTATCGTAGAGATAATGTCTCCACATTTTAAGTGCAAATATAACCGCTCCCAGTTCTAAGTCGTGAGTAGTGTAATTTTTCTCGTGTACTTTTAACTGTCGGGAAGCATAGGTTATAACCTTATTATACTGCGTCAACACGCATCCTAACCCTTTACGCGATGCTTCGCAATACGCAACAAAACCATCGTCTCCATCAGGGAGACTTAAAATCGGCGCTTGGCACAATTTTAATTGTTTCTATCTTATTTGGATCTTTGTGAAATCTTTGTTGCTTTACAACATGACCAAGGGATTATGCCTTCTTTATTCAAAATCACATTTCGAAAACTTCACGTATAGCTCCTCTTGCTTTAACACTTCCACAATTTTCTTAACCGTCGTTCGTGCTCTTCTTTACGTTGCAAATATATCAAATATCATCAATGAATGCTATGACAAATTCGTCAAAATAAAGTTTATAGACTCGGTTCATGAGGTCCATGAACACTGCCGGCGCATTTGTTAGCCCGAGAGGCATAACTAAGAATTCATAATGGCCGTAACAAGCCCGAAACGCTGTTGTTACAACGTCCTCCTCTTGGATTTTTCATTTGGTGATAACTATATCTAAGATCAATTTTCTAAAAATAAATCTCCCCTTGCAATTGGTTAAATAGATCATTTACTTCGAAGAAGTGAATACCTATTCCTGATCGTCACTTTATTCAATTCTCCCTAATCAATACATATCCTAACACTTCCGTCCTTCATTTCCCAAACAACACTGGTGCACCCCATGGTGACTAACTAGGTCGTATGAAACCTTATCCAATAATTCTTGCATTTCAGTTGGTGCAAGTCGGTAAGATGCTTTAGCAACAGGACCAGCTTGAGGTATTAAATCGATTCTGAATTCGACCTGTCGGGTTGGCGGTATTCCAGGAAGTTCTTCTGGGAAAACTTGTGGAAATTCGCGTACCATCGGGATATCTTCTATATGTTTTCTTTTAAATACTTTGGCAATCGCGTTTGTTAAATACACCACGTCTTCTTGTCGTAAATATTATAACATCTCAAGATGAGATTAGAGTGGTAACATAATACCGTACACTTTTCTCTGTATCAAATCGCTTCATCGTCCGAAGGAGATCTTCTAATCATCTTCTTTTCATATTTGATTTCAGCTTCATGTTGAGTTAGCCAATCCATGCTAACTATTACGTCAAAACTTCTTTATTTTACTGGTCGTAGGTCAATAAGGAAAGGTTAATCGTTCAGAATAATAGGACAATTCCGAACAATTTAGTTAACCATTAGGGATTTACCGTTAGCGATTCTACAGTATAGGGTTCTATAGTTTCACTAATCGGTATCTTTCCAAATGATGGGAGGTTAACAGGAACTAACTTCTATCGACGACCGTAAAAATATCACTGAAGCCTATTGATTTAAAACTACCACATACTTAGTACCACCTTTGGATCATGACGTGCTTTATTCGGATTACTCACAAACGCACGGCTCCTTGCTTGATCAGAGGTTGATGCTTGTCATGAGGTTCATCTTCCAACGACACCTTGGTTCACTTTGGGCAATTTCTCTTAAAACGTTCTGTACTGCCACATTCATAGCAAGTACAACTGTTTGGCATAATTTGATTTCTTTGGATGGATTGTTATTGAAGTTGTTGGGTTCGGAGTGGTTGTACACGAATGGGTTGGGGTTGTCGGTTCACATGGCTTCACTTGGTTCTACAATTGTGGCATTACGTCCATCTTTACCACACCTGTGGCCTACTATCACTCGACATTCTTCTTCCTTTATCATTTCTCTTCTTTAACACTAGACGTTTAACCTAACGTCCTTCCATTCAACTTCCCATAGAGTCAAATATATCAAGGTTGGCTTGTGACACAACCCTTCCAAAAGTTGTATATTTTACAGGGTTGACTATACTCCTTATCGATGGAGTTAGTCCCCAATATGGCGCTCACTTCGCTTAGTTTCAGGAGTAATTAGCCATGTTACCAGGCACGACAATTCCTTCAAACGATTAGCGTGTTCTAAGTGATCAGCACACAACATTTCTATCTTCCATAGCTCAGTCTCCAATCTCTGAACTTAATTACTCGAAATAAAGTACTCTAGCACAAGAATATTAAATTCTGACCATATCATCTGAGTAATAATTTTCTAATTATAATTTTGTACCATCGTGTTCCATCACGATACATCATAATCTACCAACATATCTGTAGCATATTTTACTACACAATGTTCTAGACTCTTACCAACATCCTTAACCATTTCGATCTTTTCTATCCACTCGCTAATCCATTCCTCCCTTTACCATCAGTCAACTATTAATAATTTCCTTAACACAACCAACAAACATACCCCTCATACCGGATCTAATTCATTACGACTACTATTCATGTTTAGTTTATAACTAATACTTGTAGTCATAATAGCATTCGGTGGGACATTATCACTATTAGTAATACCACTAAGAATTGAAATATTCATAATCATGTGATTGCTCGATCTATAATCCTGCGATCACATTTGCATCAACTCTAGCAGTGATCTGTGATACAACATTCGGTATCATCATCTGCTATCCTTGAGCAATCAACTGAATCATATCAATCTCTATCATTGGAGTTACTCTTTTTATGTCAATCTGCCGTACTCATCCCGTACGCAGTAATCAATACTAATCTCACCATATAACTCGTTACCAGCCCAATCATAACAACAGATACACATACACACCAAATATTATCATATGTATTACACATACCGGCATCTAGTATATATGTCCCACAAATATAATAACATATGGACTTAACCTTACGTCGGTTAACGTCTAAATGTGGTTCATAACCCTTGTCACCATCTGACATATAGATCTTTCTCAACAAAAATCAATGTTTAATATTCATGATTTCAATATCCTTCTGCAGGTCATCATAACCGATACATGCTCACCGTGAGCACCAAACGATTACCTACCACGGAGTTATAATATCCGTGTTTATTCGTATATCCGGCATACACAGTATACCACCTACAAACGAACAACCAACTATGCTATAATGATTCCAACACTTATTTTTGTATGGGTAATCATTCTATTCGAGTATACATGGGTATAGGCATCTAACGGATGTAAAGTTAACATAGGGAGTTGCAAGGTTCAAGGTAATCGCGCTACATGGGTTGCCTTCAAATATTATTAATTACTATTATGGGAAACTCTATCACTTGCTCAGCCAATGTCCTCAGGCGTTCTAGGTTTGCTAAAATCAGTAATTCTCGATCTGGAGGTGGTATGTCTCATATGTTGGAGAGTGAGCAATACATATATATATATTTCTATATATTATTTTTATCAGCTCATTTATTATCCATTTTATTATTATTATTTTATTTTTATTTTAATGGAACAAGGATGGGTTCAGGTACAGGTCCGTCCGTACGTGAGGGTCGACGGTTCAGGTGAACATCTGGGGTTATTAGAATATACGGTACCGGTATTGGTAGGGTAGGGGATTTATCAATTTCAGTTGGGAGGGATGGTTACTAGATATTTCTGGTTAATGTCAAACGGGAGATCTAACTTGGTACTATCATAACTATGGCCCAATAAGTCAGACTTATCATCAACCGATGCTCTAGAAATTTCAGCATCCTCGGTACTTTTTATTATTTCCTTCCCCGGTTCCTTATCTGGGTCCCATTTCTCAATACATGTACCCACAAGATATGTACATATATATATATATATATACACATTAGCACGTATAAATAATATTTTATACTTTACACATATGTTGCCATTTTTACCTATTAACGTACCCCGTGACTTCCCCTGAATTCCCTCGTGCGGACAAGTCTGTTATTATGTTCCGGACCATAATAACTCACTTGTCCATCCAAGTTCATCCAGCTCTCGTCACTATATATTATTAGTTGATATTCAGATCCTATAATACTTGAGCTACTGGTTATATTTTAGGTATCTTTTAAAGACATCCTAATTCTTTTATAACCAATGGCTCTGATACCAAGTTCTGTAACACCCCGCAACTGCAGCGGAAACGTAAAGGGGGTGCGACAGACTCATCTGATATCAACCACATTGTTTATAAAGAAAACTGAATGCATTAATATACTTCAAAATTACATTATCTCATGTTTCATTACCGTCTAGGTGATACACACATCATACCATACGATACATAACTCTATTTGTTATAATGTATCCTAACATCCCGCACGCAAATCTTACACACATCAAGCACTTAGCACGTAAGCAATCACCTTATCTTAGTTGTACCTGAAAAGCATGTGAGAAAACGGGTCAACTACGAATAGTTGGTGAGTTTCACAATTTGAGTAAACCTTGATAAATCCATATCATAATATAATATTATCTGGGGACACTGTTAACCCAGTACTGTACTCATTCTGGGGGCAACGTTAACCCAGAAACACTTCCACAGACATCTGGGGACACAGTTAACCCAGTAACACTTCCAAAGACATCTGGGGACACAGTTAACCCAGTAATGTACCCATCCCATACGATTCCGCAACCACAAAGGACTACCTAAATTGATTCGTTTTTGCCGATAAGCTCCAATTGCATCATAGGCATTACAAAAAAAGGGTTCTTTTTTTTTTTGTATACTTATAGTTATTATCTTCATTTTGATAGTTTCTACTATTACATGGATTATACCTATTTACACAAATACCCCGTCGATTTCCACTCGTTAAGACATAGAGTCCACTAAGCATATCTTGAGTTGGTGCAGAAATGGGATCTCCAATAGTTGGAGACAAAAGATTCATATGAGAAAACATAAGTAAACGTGCCTCTGCTTGAGCCTCTAAAGATAAAGGCACATGAACAGCCATTTGATCCCCGTC
>NW_027491237.1:2302500-2350000 GCF_021521415.1 Bidens hawaiensis | reverse complement strand
CCTGGATGTCCCCTGCCATCCACATAGTCCCCTGTAATTTTTACAGAACGAAAATATTCTTTTACATGCCCTTTTTACTAAAACCGAGCTTGAAATCCCTAGAACTCGTTTAACCGAAAAGCCTACTTAGACTTCTCCAACGGACCTCAAATTTTGTGTGTGACTTATACATGATATGAAAAGCTTATCTGCAATTTTCCAGAATTTTTCATGATATTTAACTATTTTTCACCATTTTTGGCCAAAACCGAGCATTAAATTCACCAAATATTCATCCTTTGTCCAAAAATTACCAAAAATTCACAGAACTCTTATTTTCATGTGTAGAACATCCCTGTAAAATTTCATGACCTAACTTTAAACGACCAACAATCTGTCCAAAAACACATACACCGACATAAACCGAATATACCTTTCGTTTTCCGCCACTACAAGCTACAAACTCGTCTTTCCGCCTTATTTACCACTAAATACAGAACCTACAAACAACATACCACAACACCAAGCAAGTTACACTCACGATCAAGCCTCTTACACTATAGTTTCGGTTATGATTCAAAAACAAAGATTTAAACCGTAAAAATTCGTTCTTGGTTCGTTTAACTCCTTTCTTGGACCAAGATCCCTTGTATAACCCGTATACATCACTTGATCATGCAAGAATCGGTTTTCATCTTTGAAACCTCATTTTCTTGCAAATAAACTTGAGAAAGGAAGATGAACATGTAATTATCTCGGTTTTTACCTCGGTTTTCTTGCTCCAATTGTCGGTTTTTAGTTGATATTGTGGAAGGAAGATGGAGATTGATGCCATGTTGCTTAGAAAAAAAAATGAAAGGAATGGGATAATACCCATTATGTCCGATCGGAAATGAGGGGGGTGGGGTGGGACCCACCTCTTTCAATTCTAGCCACACAATTGGATTTCCGCAATCCGGATAATGTTTTGGATAATCTGGTTCAGTTCGTTTTTCGGTTAAATGTTTAATTCGGCTTAAAACGAGGCTAAAACGGTCGTTTTTCGGCTTAAAAATGAAATTTATATAAAACCGATTTAAAAGCTTTAAAAACTTAAACCATGACATTTATTAACTTAAAACATCATATCATTAGTTATCGTGCATCTTTTTCGGCTTGATCGATCATCTCTTGCTCGCTTTGGTATTAAAGGTTTCGTTTAACGTACCGACGTACATTAAATCGAAATTCTTTTTCTGTGCCGTACTTTACTTATCCCAAAGCTTTAATACTTTGTAAACATCGCTAATATTATATATTTCGTCTATAATTGAACCCTTGATTCATTCGGGTTTCAATAACTATCGATCGTTTGATCGCATATTCAATACGGTGAATTATATATTCACGTACAATCAATACAATGAACCATGTATTCTCGTATAATTACCATGGTAACTTATGTACCCGACATTACATATGACGTAACTAACGTCTACCGGTTAGGGTATACTTGGTTTCGTCGGAATCGTTACACAAACACCCTTGCCTACAACATGCCTACTGAGATGAACGAAGCAATCCACGTCCCTCATCAACCGAGGAACGAAACCCGACACGTTTCCAAAACCGAGTTTCTTTTGAAACTTCAAGAACTCATCAAGGGACTCACCGAAATGAATATCCTTGCGAAAATGTGTCTCATCCAACTCACCGAATATGTGGAGAATGTGAAAATGGAGCTTCGAGATATCAACGAATAACTCAAGTTTCAAGTTCTCCGCTTCACGTACTTTCCACCACCCGGACCATTTGACGGGGGAGAACCTTTCGGTGGGGTCTAGAGAGATTAGTTTCTATGTTTTCATGTGTAAACAAGTGCATTCACAATGTTTTAGGACCCTCGGGCTTAACCAGAGTAAATTTATGTTTTTAGGAAAACCGGGCTTATCCTGGATTTATGTTTAGGACTTTTTAATGAAAAAAGTAATTTTAGGAAATTCAAAATGTTCAATTAACTGATAAACATCATCCCAAAATTCCGGCTCTCGCGTTTTTGTTGAAATATCAAAGAAAAATTTTAGTGAGAAAAGCATGGGGCTGTGTTTCATGAAGCACGGGGCCGTGGTCACCCAAGAATCTTCAGCTTGATACGCACTGACTCTGTACAATTTTCTGAATCAGAGATATTTATTCCCCTAGAAGCACGGGGTCGTGCTCGATGTTCCAGTCTCTATATAATGCATGCAAAAACTCACTATTCCATTCACACCAAACACAAGTTTACTGCAATGGAAAGTAAGAAAGTAGAGTGGAGACCAGTGAGAAGGGGCAGGAATGATGATTTTTCCTCAAACCTTAAGGAAGACGTCATTAGGCTCCAATGCATTGTGAGAGACCAAGTCGAGAGTAACATTCAAACTGAGGCTCGCCTAATCTAGCTGACCAACAAAGTTGAACTACTTCGGTTTGAGAACTTCCATGTTATGGACAGCCACAACAAAGATGTGAACTTTAACCTCAACTATCTTAACTGAGAAGTCGCAAAGCTCGACAAGAAGCTCTCCGAGCTCTTGGAAGCTAAATGAGCACCACCACACATTCAGGACTCGTTCGGGAATGGTGGTCGTTAGAAGTTCGGACTTTGTCTTGCTAAGAGTTACTCTTGCTAGTTCTATGTTTCGTAATTCGGGATTGTTGTTGTACGTTTCTTTCTATTGTGTTTAACTATCTTTTATGTTTAATGAAGATTAGGACTTTTAATATCTCTTTTAACTTTAAGCCTTAAAGAAAATCAGTTAAGAAAACGAACCGGCTAGACAATTAAGCAGCAAAACAAAAAGGAAACTAACTGCTTCATGCAGCACGGTACCGTGCTTCCAAAAGCACGGGGCCATGCTTCTGTGTCCAGTACAATTATGATTTTTCTTTCAATTAAATAACATTTCCATTCACTTAACCCTAAAACCAACTTCGTCCAAAGCCGAAAGCCGACGACCTTCCACTAATTTCAATAATCTTTGCCTCAAATCTTCAATTTCCAACCGAAGGTATGTTAATTATCAAATCTATTTGTTCAAATTCATCATTCTAGGTCTAAATTAAACCCAAAATCTCACCAATTGATAAAATCGAGTTCAAACCCGGAAATTAGATGGGTTAGTTGTTTGAATCTAGGATAGTAACTTGATTAGATAGATTTGCACTAATGTTTTGTTAAGAAAACCATTTGGGTTTGGATCTTGAATGATCCATATTACAAATCAAACATGGATGATGTCTAAAACCGGTTGGAATCGCAAGTTCGAGTCTTGATTATGGTAGAATTAGGATTAAAAATACGAGCTGTGTTTCACAAAACACGACCCGTGGTCACCTTCTGGTCAACAAAAAGTCAAAATCAGAATTTAGGTTAAACTGTCAAAGACCCGCAGCATGGGGCCGTGCTTTCAAAAGCACGGTACCGTGCTTATCAAAAAACATGGGGCCGTGCTTCAAGAAGCACGACACCGTGGTTTTACATATTGTTCCAAGTTTTTAGCAATTTTCGATAAAAATTGAACTAATCTGAATACAAATTGCAGATGGCTGATATGGTGATGACAAGCATGATTTCCTTGTCTTCCACGAAGACACCGAACGGGATGAACGACCCGACAACGAATGGATTACCTTAGCAACCGTCTCCCAGAAGCACATTTCTATGTTTGCAAGGGCACACTAAAGCAAGTAAACCAATGGGGGAGATAAAAAAATTTCATAAAAGGGCCATGGGAGCGTGTTTTGAATCAAAAGGGCAAAGGGGTAACCGAATTGACCAAGGAGTTTTTAGCCTCATTCTCTTTCAAGACGAGAAACTTGTCTATGTGGGATTAGAATGCTGTTGAATTTAGGTGTGGGGGAGAGTGGTACATAACATCGGTCAACCAAATTGGGATCGATTTGGGTATTTACACGAGTGACGAGACTGACATACCCATCTGGTTCGAATCCATGACTACATTCGCAGATGAGAATCCTGACGAGTCGGAAGAAGCAAGTGATACCAGGAAACAAGCATGGGAACTACTAAGTTACAGGGATGAAGCCTACTGTGCCAGCAACACAAAGAGCACCGCCTTACGTGACCCACTCATGAGATACATTCACCGACTGTTGAGCCACACGACAATAGCACGCAGTCACAGTGAGGGGGTTGTGAACTTGAGGGATTTATGGGCGTTGTATTGCATCAAAAGTGAAATACCTTGCAACATCACTTAACTGTTTTGTTATCTTTTCAGAACAAATGCAAAAAGCCGAAATACCCCGATCTTTGGTGGTGCATGGATTTATAAACTTTACAAAGCCTACCATGCAGACAGAGAAGGAACCCGAAGCCCAAACCCGATACCACTCAGTCTAAGTTTTTGTATTAACATGCAGATGGTCCAACAAGTCAGCTGAAGCCCGGAAATGTGGAGGTTTCAAGATGCCCTGAACCAGATCTAGGATCCTGAGGACCCAGCCGAGATGATGATCCTGGATGTACAAAAAATAATAGGAGGATCACCACCCCGACAGACCCGCCGCTGCACTTACCACCAGCAGGGCGGCCCATAATCATCAAGAGCCGCCCCCAACTCATCACACCACACCCAGTACTCGTTTGAGGGTCTATACGGGCTCATTGACCCTTTCCAGACTCACACTACCGCCTCTTTTGACAGGTTAACAGGACAAATTGCTGCCTCTAACGCACATCAAGCAGCAGAATATGCAGAGACGAGGTAAGAGATTAACCGTTTGGGTGAGCGCATGGACAGGCAGTGCGGACCTTTTGACCCGGACATGGATAACTGACGAGCAGCAGCACCGGTAGGTCTGATATGGGTATGGGTCAGGACGGTAGTACCTTTATGACATTATTATCATGTTTGTTTTAAACAATTTACTTTTTGGTCATTTAGTTGTTTATTTATTTGGATATTTATAATGGCTGTCGGTGCCAAGACATTTTATTAGGTACTTATTTAACCCGTGTGGGCAGGATGTGGAGAATTCCACATCCAATTTTCAGTAGTGTTATGCTTGGTTATTTGTGGTTGTTTGCAGTTTTTATTATTTAGGTACACTACAGGAAAATGGACAAAAAACAGGGGACGCTCTGTCGAAATTTCGTTAACCCGTAGGGAAGTTCCTTTCCATTTTACCCACCATACTTTATTCGAATCTTTATATTTTTATAAATCTTTTCACATTAAGGGACAATATGAGATTCAAGTGTGGGGAGGAGAACTACTTGACCAATTGATTGCTTAATTAATTACAAGATTCTCTAATAACAAAATTTTTGCAGCAAATAAAGACTATTTTTATAACAAACCAAAAGAAAAAAATACCCAAGAAATTTTTTTGCAAATAACCAACTACTAATCTATTATAACCAAAAAGTGAAAAAGTAAAAAGAGTTTGTAATATTGAGAATAAGTTTATGCAAAATATTGCGTTTATACCCAATTCCTCCATTACTGTGAAATAAATCTCATTCCATGTAAATATTTTTTCGGAAGATTTGAGTGAGTCATGTGTTTCGTGTGATTTAGATCTTGTTGCAATTATTCATTTCAAGACCGGACGAAGCGTTATATAAGGAAGAAGGTAATATAGCTACAAACCCCTCAAACCATTCTCCAAATTACGAAACCTTAAACCAAATCTTACCACTTTATCCCTCTCACCGGTAAAATACAACACTGTTCTTTTACCGGTAGACTCTAAAGAACTGAAATGCATTCTTTCGATTTCAATTTCCTTTGCTGCATACATTTCGCAAAACCTAGGTTGCTTCCAGAACTTAGGGAGATAATCTTTCTCTTTAACAATGAGGTGAGGAAAAAGTGGCGCCAAGACGGAGAAAGGCCACCATTTTGTGGAGTTTCCAAAAGCGCAATAAAAAGAAGAGCAAAAAGATATGAACGATGCTTAGGATGCGGAAACTGGTCCTACGAAGGAAGATGTAGAAAAAGTCAAACTCATTCTCAACATGAATATACCTAACTAATAAGGGTGGGGGCTATTAGGCTCGAATCCGAATAATCCATTAGTGCTAGGAGTTATGTTCAAAGCATGATTGAGGAAGAGCTGATTCACATCCTCGACAAAACTGGTATTGACGATCTGACCTTAAAAGAGTCACTAGGATTGTTTAAAAAAATGGGAAGAAAGGAGCTGATGACATCTTAAGATTCCCGACAATCAGCAAAAGTTGTTTTTACCATCCTCATTAACCTAAACCCTTGAACCACCACCGAATACCAAATCCCTAAACCAAACAAAACCAACCCATATTACCTTCCGATCTATGCAACCCTTCAAAGAGGTCGAGATTTGAACTTGTTACAAGCTTATTTTTCACAGGTCACATTCTGACTAAGAGTGGTCACATACATACATCACTGGTATGATCAGATATATATAAACCGAGTGCAAGTGAACATTGTGAGAATGTGACACTTTGCAAAAACGAAAGCTCATAAAACAAATCACCATTTTATATATCACTACAAATATTCCTATGATTTAAGGTTGGTTATTTTGTTCCTATTTTCTTGGAACTCTTTTGGGGATGTTTAAGCTATGGTTCTAACTTGCTATTTTTAGAGAATATTTATAAGTAGCTTGCTTGAGGACAAACAAGGTTCAAGTGTGGGGATGTTTGATGTATATAAAAATATACATCTTTTTAGCATCAAATAATCTCTAAAAACCGCAACTTCTATCAAATAATATAACTCAAAAGGCTACTATCGCTTTAAAATGCAATTTCAGGTAAACCCAAGCCTTAAATGAAGAAACATGTAAAAAGACGAAGAAAACGAAAGAAAACTCTAGAAAAACCCTCAACAGCACCCCCATGTTTCTGAACACAAGAAAAGACAAAAATCTACAAGAAAGGACAAATACTGAACACAAAAGCACGGGGTCGTGCTTAAGCTACCATGGGGCCGTGGTCACATTTCAGATAAGACAAAAAGAATTAGCACATGTCACTAAAAAGAACGGGGCCGTGGTGAGTCATCATGTACGATCTAACAACATTTAATGAAACTGGACACGGGGCCGTGCTTCTCACTCCAGACTGCCTATAAATAGAGGCTCATGTTGCACTCATTTGGTGTGTTGAAGAAAATCTCTAAACAGGTTTCACTTATAAAAACACCCACATTACACTCATATTGAAGATCTTGTGAGGAGTTTGAAGGCTTGGAGGTTATCATCCATCATTACCATCCATAATCACCATTAAGAAGGAAGATCCATCCACATTTGGTTAGATTGTTTTAGTTTAATCATGTGTTTGTTATCATCATCCATTTTAATGTTCATAACAATGCTCATTATGAGCTAAACTCCATTTACCATCTATAATCAATGAAGAAACTTTGTTTTACTTGATAATTACGTTAAACATGTGGTTTAGTTTGGTATAATACATGGTTATTTTGCAATTATCCTTTAATGAAGAAATGTTTTATCACTTTAACTCAATACATCAAAGTTGATGACTAATAATCATTCATGTTAACTCATGTTCATGGAAACTAGAAATGCTAAAAAGAATACTTTGATAACTTATTCAAGATAAAACATGGATCCTTATGTTGTACTTAGAAATGATGAGATATAAGTTATGATCTATTTCTCTAGTTTTGATAACTCTAAAATAACATTGTTAACATGATTTCTTAGGTTATCATGTTAGTTAAAGAAATCATATGTTAATGGAATGTGTAATTATAATCTAATTAAATCAACCAAGGGGAGGTTGTGTAAGCTTACTACAATCACTCGAAGTTGTTAGGATTGGTATTTGAGAAATCGAAGTCAATCCTAATCATTCTATTATACCAAACTTCTTGTCTACTTAAATTGACATTCTTGTGGTAGCATGACATTAAGAAATGATGGACTTTAAAATGCGCATGCTACTTTCTTTTATGTCATAGAATATGTTCACTTAGAAATGAGGGACTATTCTATCATATATTATTAGGACAAGTTTATCACATGTTTATTTAATAATCATCAAGGAATAATGGAGTGGATTCTTGATCTTAGATGGTAACTTTAATATAATTGAATTACTCACTTGGAATTTCTCTTCTTGTCACCTATATATACATGTTATATATAAGTATTTCTATTTTATAAAAGTTTAAAAATCAACCTAAAAATGATTAAATCTTCCGATTAAAGTAAGACGAAGATTATTATTAGAAACATTTGTGTCCACGGATCGATACTTGGTTCTTACCAATACTATTCTACATATACGATAGGTACACTTGCCTATTTTGTGTGTGTTTAGTCTTAGTAGAAATCACTTTTATAAATTTAAAACATGATCTTGTGAAAAAGCTTTAAAACCAATCGGTTATAATTTAAGCACTCACGCGCACGCACATCATTAAACCCTAAACTTTATTTATTTATTTTACATGTCATATATTTTACTTTAAACCCTTTCAACTAACTCAAGACCCGCTTAATCTAGGCCTTGCTCGTTAAACCGATCTCCGATTATTCACGAATCAATCTTTCAAGTTACTTAGTTAACGTGAGTACTTTTTCATCCCCCGTTTTCCATCTTACGTTTTGGGGGTGGCATTGCATACTTATTCAAATTCAAATGATTTGTACTCGTGTCTCAAACCTCAAACTCTTTAGTATATGTTACTTATATAAATGTTCGATTTGGTGTTATATGCTTTACATGATTACATGCTATATGTTTATTGCTTTAGGCGGGTTGAGCTCCATTAAACTATTAAGTATGATCATACGCTCCCCTAACTATTTTAGCTTAATTGCTAGTAGCATAGGGAAACTACTATCCGAGTATATTTGGTTGTTATCATATAGAAAGGTGTCTCAAACTATTTATTATTTGCATATCTAAATTGTTGCTGTTATTTATTGTTCCATATACGAGTTGTGGATTTTATTTGTTATATACTTATTGTTCAAAATCATGAAAATTGTTCACCAACATCCGTGTTGACAAAGTTTATTTTATGCAATGTTACATGTTTATTACTTGGTTGATTTGGAGACTTGAAGAACTATGATCTTGTGACCGTTTAGGTTATTAGACATAAATGAACAATTTATTTGTTTGACTATTTATTCGGTTATTTGTATGAACAATGTTGTGTTATTTATTATATTATGAATTTAAATGAGTTCTTTGAATATTGTCACTTAATAGTGTCTTTGTGCAATGGACAATCGGTTGTGCCCCGACGTTTCCGTCGCTTTTGGTCGGGGTGTGACAGATTGGTATCAGATCCATCGACTATAGGATAGGTGGTTAGACGTAACGACCTAGTATAGTTTATGCTTTAGGGTCCTTATACGTGTTTGCCCTACTTGATTGTTTATTTCACTTACTTATTTATAAAATTCATCTAATCATAAATGTACACATACACACACTCTCATAGTTTTCTAAGGTATCCTTACCTAAAACGCAAAAAAATTAGCTTTTATATTGTGTTTTATGGATCACAAGATTAACTTGGATCCCGTTGTTTATAATATCCTTAAAGCTTGACTCTATAACGGGTTTGTAGCCATATTAGAGGGCAATACACTATGAAACGATCATATGACCAAAAGATTCCATGAATTGAAGGTGATTTACTTACCTGGGATGGTTGAATTGTAGTGTTCGTCTTCTCGGCCAAAGAACCGTGTTATACATGTCAACAACTTTAACTTGTCAAATGAAAGCGTTCCAGTTGCCTCCTTATATTTTGGTGTTGGAAACATAAAATCCACGGCGATACGTGGACAAGTGTTTTTAACATCTCGTTGTATCTCTGCTTTTATTTTATGTTATTATCGTGATTTGAGTCAACAACATGAAATACGCGGTAATAAGTGCACATGTTCGACTCCATCTATTATTTTATACAAGTTTTATTTGTCGGGATATCAAATCATGGTGGTTCGTGTACGACTTTATTGACTATATATGAATTCTAATATCTCAAAACCTTCAATTTTCGAATGTCAAAAGTTTGAAACTTATATATATACATTTTATCTTTTGATTCAAGTATAAAATAGTTTTACCAACATACTCATCCTCATAAATCTAGGACTCACAATCATTAAAACCCCATATTTACTCATTTCCCTTATACCATTTCTCTTTTATTTTAGAATGCCTCCTATTCTACGCCACACTCGCAAGCCGAACTCCGGTCGTCGGATGGGCACTATGGTTGCTAAAGAAATCGCCGCTGTGATTCCCGGACTAATAACTCAAATTCAAGCCACCCAACCCACCGTTACTCAAACCACACTTAACTTCGCACCTTTCGCCTTGAAAAATTTCCCCGGTGCCAACCCATCTCGGTTTCATGGCAAGAACTGCGCCACTACCTTGTTGCAATGGTTCGAAAAGATGGAAAGCGTTTTTATATCTTTGTGAATGTCCCGAACCCAAGAAAACAACGTACGCCTCAAGCATGTTCGAGGGAACCGCCCATAATTGGTGGAGTGGCGAAATGTTCGCCAATGGGGTGAAAGTAGCTATGGCCTACTAATGGGCTAAGCTTAAGGAAGTCATGATGAAGAAAATTTTGCCCAAAACTTGAACTCCAAAAACTCGAATCCGAATTTTGGGATATTAAGCAAGAGAGTGGTGAAAACTCCGCCTACTCCAACCGCTTTCTTGAGCTTAGTCTCTTGGTTCCTAACTTGGTTACTCCCCTCGAACGGGCGATTGAAAAGTATGTCGGTGGTTTGCCCATGCAAATGCGAGACTCGGTGATGAGTAATTAACCGCAAATAATCCATGATGCAATTACCTTAGTCGGTGCTCTTTCTGAGAATCATGTCAAAGCGGGTACCCTCTCAATCAAGAAAACGAGTGACAAGATTAAGCTCGAACCAACCCTTCAAGATAAAGTCGAACCACAACCTCAAGCCATCAATTACTCCAACTCATCCCATCAAGCCAAGAAGAAAAAAAAGACCTAATCACCGAAATTATGCTGCTACTCACCCACAACAAACTCAACAACAACCTCAAGCTCCTCCAAACCGAAAGCTCTACATCAGTACTCACCCATTGTGCAACACTTGCCAACTTCACCACCCAAGGGTTGTCGCAACTGCACAAACTGCAACCGTTTTGGTCACCTCAATACCACTTGTCGAACAACACCTCGTGGACATTCTGCTCCACCAAGAACCATGCTGCAAAACCCGCAAAACTGTATCATGCCTTATGCTCAAAACCCGCAACAACCCCGAGCCTTCTTCAATTGTGGGGACCCGAGCCATTTCGGCAACGCTTGTCCCCGACTTGCGTATGAAAACCAAGCTCAAGCCATCACCGTGCCCTACTACCAAACCCAAGCTTATCAAGTCCAAACCTACCAACCCTAAATCCCACAACTCAATGCCCCTCTCATCCAACCAATGCAAGCCATTCAAGCACCTACTCCTCCTCCCCAAGCACCTCAAGGAAATCTCGGTAACCAAGGGCGTTCCTTCATGATAAACGCTAATCATGCTCAAAATGCAAACGACGTTGTGAACGTTATGTTTCTAGTTAACAAACATTTGGCTTCAATTTTATTTGATATGGGTGCCGATAGGAGTTTTATCTCATTAAAAATTGAATCTACTCTTTCCGTACCTCGCATTAAACTCTGTCGACCTTTTTCCGTCGAAGTCTCGAACGACAGCTCTATCACAATTAACTCGGTCATTCGTAACTGTATGCTCACTCTTTGCAAGCGGAAATTTTCGATCGATCTTATCCAGATGCAAATGGAAAGTTTCGATGTCATAGTAGGCATGGATTGGTTAGCTTTGAACCATGCCGAAGTCGTTTGTTATGATAAATTTATTCGAATCCCACTTGTAAATGGTAAAACACTCAAGGTCTACGGAAAAACTACTCCTAAAAGACTCAACCTCATGTCATGCTCTCAATATAAAAAATATTTGCACCAAAATTATGTTCCGTTCCTAGCCCAAGTGGTGGTAAAAGACCACTAGGAAAGAAAAATCCACGACATCTCCATTGTTTGTGACTTCCTCGATATCTTTCCAAAGACGTCACCGGTCTTCCACCCATCCGTCCAGTCGAATTCCAAATCGATCTTGTGCCCGGATCAATGCTCGTAGCCAAAGCTACTTACCGTTTAGCCCCGTCGGAAATGCTAGAATTATCAAATCAACTCAAAGAACTTTCTGATAAAGGTTTCATTCGTCCAAGCTCTTCTCCTTGGGGCGCTCCCGTCCTCTTCGTGAAAAAGAAAGATGGCTCGTTTCGTATGTGCATCTACCGAGAACTTAACAAACTCACAATTAAAAATCGTTATCCTTTTCCATGAATCGACGACCTCTTCGATCAACTTCAAGGCGCAACGTGTTTCTCTAAAATCAATCTTCGATCGGGATATCACCAACTGCGCGTTCGCGAAGAAGACATTCCCAAAACCACTTTTCGTACTCGATATGGACATTTCGAATTTTTGGTCATGCCCTTTGGGTTAACCAACTCACCCGCGTTGTTATATGGATCTCATGAACCGTTTTTGCAAACCATTTCTAGATAAATTCGTCATTGTCTTTATTGATGACATCTTCATCTTTTCTAAACCCAAAGCCGAATATGAGTATCACTTACGTTCCATTCTCGAACTCCTAAGAAACGAACAACTTTACGCTAAATTCTCAAAATGTGAATTTTGGCTAGAGAAAGTTCAATTTTTGGGACACATCGTCAACGACAAGGGTATCCATGTTGATCTCGCTAAAATCGAGGCCGTCAAAGATTGGAAAACTCCATCCACACCCACGGAAATTCGGTCTTTCCTCTGTTTGGTAGGATACTGTCGGCATTTCGTCCAAAAGTTTTCCAAATTCCTTACCCCTCACCTCCCTAACCCACAAAGGAAAACCATACGAAAGGGTATCAAAACAAGAAGAAGCCTTTAACACACTCAAACATATGCTTTGTAATGCTCCCGTTCTAACCCTTCCCAACGGAAATAACGACTTGGTAGTATTTCGCGATGCATCTCATTAAGGTCTCGGTTGCGTTCTCATGCAACAAGGTCAAGTTACCGCTTATGCTTCAAGACAACTAAAGGTCAATGAAAAGAATTACACGACTCGTGATCTCGAACTTGGTGCCGTCGTCTTCACTCTCAAAATCTGGAGACATTACATTTACGAAATGTGTTGTTTTCACCGATCACAAAATTCTCCAACACATTTTTGACCAAAAAGATCTCAACATGAGACAACGACGATGGGCCGAACTACTTAGTGATTACGATTGCAAGATTCGTTACCATCCTGGTAAAGCGAATGTCGTGGCCGATGCCCTTAGTCGAAAGGCTAATGTCAAATTTGTTCTTCTTCATAGCATCATCATCCAAACCGACCTCCAAGACCGCATCTATCGAGCCTAATGCACCTCCGTTGATGAAGGCAATCTGTATGACGAAATTTCATGTGGAGCCGAAATTCAACTCGAAACCAAAACCGATGGTTTGATTTGTTTTTTTTAATCGTTTGTGGGTTCCCGATCGCGATGAATTTCGTACTTTCATTCCCGACGAAGTTCATATGTCACGGTGTTCTGTGCATCTCGGTGCGGATAAGATGTACTTTGATCTTCGATATATTTATTGGTGGCTGGGTATGAAAAAGGATGTGGTACTTTACGTTTTAAAATGTCTTACTTGCTCAAAGGTTAAAGCCGAACATCAAAATCTATTGGCTTAATCGAACAACCTCCGATCCTATTCCCGTTTGGAAATCGGAAGACATTGCTATGGACTTTATCACTAAATTACCCTCCACTCAAAAGCAAAATGATAGCATTTGGGTTATCATTGATCGATTAACCAAATTGACTGACTTCATCCCAATCCGCGAGAAGTACTCTGTCGAACAACTCGATCAAATCTATGTTCGTGAAATTGTATGCCGCCATGGTATTCCATTGACCATTATTTCCATCGTGATGCTCGTTTCACCTCACATTTTTGGAAATCGCTTCAAGAAGCTTTGGGCACTCTTCTTGATCTTAGCACCGCTTATCATCCTCAAACCGATGGCCAATCCGAGCGTACAATCCAAACCCTTGAAGATATGCTTCAATCTTGTGTTCTTGATTTTTGTGGAAATTGGGATTCTCATCTCCCCTTTATTGAATTCTCATACAACAACAGCTATCATTTTAGCATTGATATGGCTCCTTTCAAAGATCTTTATGATCGTAAGTGTCGTTCTCCGATTTGTTGGAACAAGATTAGTGAAGCCCAAATCACCGGTCCCGAGATGGTTCAAGACACTACCGATCGTATTTATCAAATCCGCAAAAATCTCCTCCCTGCTAGAAGTCGTCAAGAGCTATGCCAACAAACGGTGAAAACCGCTCGATTTCAATGTTAGCGACTTTGTTCTTCTCAAAGTATCCCCTTGGAAGGGGGTAGTCCGTTTTGGAAAGAAAGGGAAGCTAGCTCCCCATTTTGTAGGCCCATTTAAAATCCTCGAAGGGATTGGAAAAGTGGCTTATAAACTCTAATTACCGCAAGAACTTACTGGTGTTCATCAAACCTTTCATGTCTCAAACCTCAAAAAGTGCTTAGCCGAAGGTAATCTCCATATACCTCTCGACGAAGTATGTATCGATATAACCTTGCAAATGATCAAAAAGCCCGTTGAAATCATGGATCGCAATGAGAAACGAACTAAACATAGCCGCATCCGTTTAGTTAAAGTCCTTTGGGAATCACGGCGTGGCGCAGAATTTACTTGGAATGAGAAGACACTATGAAAGAGAAGTATCCACACTTGTTTGCTACAACATCATCTAAATTTCGGGACGAAATTCCCTAAACTGGCGGATACTGTGATATTCGTCAATTTTGGGCTAACATATATATAATATTCACCCCTTGTTTTCCTTCTGCTTTCACCTTCTCCGGCCATGGTCGGTTGAGGTGATACGCTACAAGGCAAGGCTACATGGTGGACTCACTATAGTTCTTAATTATACTATATTTCCTTTAATGCTTATTAGTCTTGTTTAAATTATAAGTAGTTTAGTTTCTAATTCATGTTAAATGAGTTACATGGTATTGGGTATGTGGTACTAGCCTCGGTTTTATCCCGAGTTGAGACCGAACTCTTGTTTACACGTTTTGTTTAAATAGTTAAATAAACATGTTATATGTAAGATTTGAATATTATAACTTCAAAAATCATTTTTATAGTTCTATGCTATTTGGGTATGTGGTAACCATCCTCGGTCTTATTCCGAGTCAAGGACCGAACTAAAACCGAACTAAAACCTAACTAAACCGAATTTACTCGCTTAAGACATGCAAGTGTGTTTTGGGCCACCGAAACTCCTATTCTTCTTTGAAATTATATTTTAAACTAATTTTAACTATTTTCTCAAACATACTTGGCATATTGGAATCCAACTTGATCTTATAACAAGTTTGGATCGTTAAAACCAAATACTCGCTTAACAGACGCTAAGGTTCTTCACAACACTACGTGAATATCGACCTTCGGCCACACATGTGGTCTGGGTGATTTGCCACACTTCGGCTACAAAGTGTGGCTAAAAGGTCTTTGACCATGTTTGAATACCTTCTAGAATATTTTGGCCACACATATTATTCTTCATGTGACCATTCTATACCTACTCAGGTACTTTTCGCCACATTTTGAAAAAAATTGTGACAAAAACTAGCCACATTATAAAAACGTGTGGCGAAATGTGACCTACAGTCATAGTTTGTTTGATCTTTGATACATGTGACCAAAAACACATGCATTACCCACAAACTGTGACATTTAACTAGCCACATGTTTTAATAGTGTGGCCAAATGTCACAAACGGCTACTGTATTGATAAGAGATGTGTCTAAAAGGTAAATGATATAGCCACTTATATTACGTTGTGTGACCTAATGTCACATTTTCTAGCCACATTTTTAATAAAGTGGCGAAATATGATGAACAACCATTGTATTTATTAGTAATGTGGCTATAACGCTTAAAATATATGGCCACTTATACGAGGTTGTTTGACCAAAAAGTAGTTTACTTTTATTTTTCCTAAGTTTTTTATTGTCACGGATACACTTATTATGTGTGGCTATAAGTGATAAATTGTCACCCTTAAATATTTTTAAGTGTGTCCAAATGTAATTAATGGCCACTTATACGAGGTTGTGTGACCAAAGAGTATGTTAGTTTTATTTTTATAAGTTTTTTATTGTCACGGGTACACTTATTATGTGTGGCTATAAGTGAGAAATTGTCACACTTAAATATTTTTAAGTGTGTCAAAATGTAATTAATGGCCACTTATACGAGGTTGTGTGACCAAAGAGTATCTTAGTTTTATTTTTTATAAGTTTTTTATTGTCATAGATACACTTATTATGTGTGGCTATAAGTGAGAAACGGTCACACTTAAATTTTTTAAGTGTGTCCAAATGTAATTAATGGCCACTTATACGAGATTGTGTGACCAAAGAGTATGTTAGTTTTATTTTTTCTAAGTTTTTATTGTCACGGATACACTTATTATGTGTGGCTATAAGTGATAAATGGTCACACTAAAATATTTTTAAGCGTTTCAAAACGTAATTAATGGTCACACGTTGATTTGACGAGTGGCGACGTCATCATTGCCTTTATAGTTTCTTGTGCCGCCAATTTCAAATTGTCAGGGAGATGTACCACCGGGTTCCGATGGTGTTTAAATACCGGTCACAATCACAATCACAATCACAATCCACAATCACAATCTACTTCCGATTTATTTTCGATAATGGCTTCTTCATGGATCGTACGTAAACCCGGTGATCATGCCCCCATCTACTACAACCCCAAATTTTTCACCATTTGTTTCCACTTTTCTTCCGGCGCCGTCCGGAAGAATCAAAGGGTGAGGTTTGTGGACTATGTCCACCTTCAAACCTTCACGTACCAACAACTTAACCGAATGGTTCGATGGCTTGGGTACACGACTGCTGATTATTTCAGCATTGATATGGTAGTGCCAGGAATCGAGGTGGCGTACATTGAGTTGAACGACTTGGAGCACTTCAAGGCTGTGTCCGTTTATGGGGCATTCCGTAGTCAGGTGAACCTTCGCCTCCAAAGGCTTAAGGACTCCACCTACACCTTGGATGGCATGTACGAGAGGATCATGCCCTCTCATACTCCAGAAGAGAATCCGGATGTAGATTCGGATACGGAATCTGATGGCAGGACTCCAGAAGCCTCGAATCCGATGGATATCGATGTAGATTCCGATATGGAATCGGATGTTAGGAGTTAGTTTTATGTAATTTGGTTTTCTATATTAATGTAAATATTATTATTGTAAATGTTATTATATTTTGGTATTAATATGTTATGTGAATGTTATTATTGTAAATGATATTATTAACTGTAAATGTTATTATTATATTTTGGTTGCATATTTAAAGCGTAGTTGATGTTGATTTTTTATAATTAACTTTAAAATAGATGTTAGTTTGAGTAAATAAGAAAATAGACTTAAAATTTAATTTTTGGTAGTTGATACAGTAATCTATTGTAGTTCAGTTGATTTGTAGCGTATCTAGTAAGATATACTAGTTTTTTTTATTTTAATTAACTTTAATGTAGGCTATTATTACATTAATATATTTCCAAGATTTCTGACAGGTGTTTAAAGCATACAAAGCGTGTGATATACTAGTTTTTTTTTATTTTAATTAACTTGAATGTAGGCTATCATTACATAAATATATTTCCAAGATTTTGGACAGGTAGTAGGTATAAATGTAATTAATTTACAAAACTAATTAGCTTCTATGCTTTCCCAAAGCGTGTGGAAACCATTTTGACAGGTAGTAATTAGTATGCCGTTATAGTGTGTTATACATTCAACAACCAACTATATAACAACAAAGACTTTAATGACTGCAATAAAACTGGCGACTGAAATTTATTACACTTTTATATATGTTATGTGAATTCCAAACTTGGCCAAGCAGAAAAAATCTAAGGTTTCCATAGATTTTAAACTTCCCAAAGATCATAGATTTTGATAAAATCCTTACCAAAACTCAATGCCATCACCAAATCTTGAATCTAAGGTTACTGGTGATGGCATTGAGTTTGGAAGCGGTTTTTCAAAAATGAATTTTATATGTTCAAAGGCTTCTTCAAAGTCTGGAGGGTACAATTTTGGTATGCAGGTTAGTGAAAAGAAGGACATAATGGTCTTTTTTTATAAAATGAGTTGATAATGTTTTGTAGGAAACCAGCTGTTGAAAAGTATGTTGAAACATAACCAAATAGAGGTTGTGCAAGAAACAAAACCATCAGACGAGAAATGATGACTGTCACCAAACCATGAACACCCTAGACAACATGATGCATTTTTGGGCTTTCTTTGTATTATTGTAACTTTGATATAGCACGAGTCAGTTATGAGTGTAATGATTTTATTGATCTTACTATGTTACACTACAAGTCAATTGTGACTTTTATCGATGTAACATGATGTATGTTTGAACTTGACACCATTTGACCAAAATAGCCAGAAGATGAAATGAATTCAACAAACCGGCCTGTACGTATAAGTAGTAATAGTATAAAAAACAACCAATATTCTTTAGTTTGAATTAATAAGTACAAAGTAAAGAATGGTGATATCATGTATCACAACTATATTTAAACATTATTTACATCTAACTAGCTGAACGAACACAACTGCTGGGTCGACAACCCCGACATCGGTGTCAATCTCCATTACGAATAGTTGTTGGCTTTTTCCCAGGCCTCCAGTAATCATTCGGGGACTCATTACGAAGTAGTTGATTTGGTTGTACAAGTGGCAACGTATTACCCTCATGAGGGAAAGTTACCGTACTAAATTCTTCATTGGCCTCGTTATACGAAAACCTACAATTCTTGGGTGGAGTCATGAGGACAACATTCTTTTTTCTATCCAGCTGATCTTGAACATAAAACACCTGGCGTGCTTGCGAGGCCAATATGAACGGATCATCCTTGTGGCCAAATTTGTTTAGGTCGACCGACGTGTAACCAAGAATATCATGTTTGACATGTTTACGGTCAACCCATTGGCACATGATGACCGGAATTATTTTTGTATGATAATCTAGGACCCATATCTCTTGTAAAATCCCAAAATAAAAGTTTTGTCCATACGTCACCACGTCTTTTTTGATGTGCATGTCATCCGCCTCTATACCAACCCCGCTGTTCTGGTAAACTCTAACATCATGAGATTTTGTACGAAATTCAAAACCATTGATGTCGTACGAGTCGAATTTGTAAACGTTGCGATGTGCTCCGTGTGCAATCCACTTACGGTTTCCTATACAGAACCTGGGGAGCCCGCTAGCTCTCTTTCAACCTGAATTTCATTACAAGGATTAGATTTTTCACCTACATTGCAGAAACTATAAAAGAATTTTTTAAATTATAGAAGACTTAATAAATTGATCTACCTTGTCGCGTAACCAGTCACCAAACTTTAAAGTATGCTCCTTCTCCAGCAATGCTTGTCGTTTACTAGGCATTTGTTTTTTCAAAGAGGTCTTGTGTTGGTTGCAAGTAAGAGTATAATATATTGTGAATTAATATATATATATACACATATATGTATATATGTATATATTAATTTTGGGTGCGTTTGCTGAGCGTTTTAGGTTTTTTCCTTTGTTTTTTGCCTTTGAACGTCTCGCGTAACTACCGTACGTTAAGGCATTAGCGTACAGTAACTACAACCTATATATATATATATTTATATATATATATATAATTAGAGTATATATGTTAGTAATACTTACTCGATATACAACGCTATTTCAGGCATATTCTGTAGCACATAGAAATGTGCTCTCTTGAAAAGATCAGGAGAAACTTCAACTGATTTAACGCATGTGACAGGAATTGTCTCCCCATTATCATCATGCTTATCAAGTGGAATACCAACAGTACTCTTGATGTTTTTTTGGTATTCGCTCAGAAACTCGATTGTTTCTTTCGCAATGTTCTCCTCAGTAATGCACCCTTCTGGATAAGTTTTGTTTCGCACATGCCCTTTGATAACCTTCTTACACCTTTCAAAGGGATACATCCAACAAAAGCATGGTGGCCCACATAATTTTATCTCTCTTACAAGGTGCACGGTTAAGTGAACCATGACATCTAAATATGATGGCGGAAAGTACTTCTCCAGCAGGCACAGTGTAACTATTTGCTCTTCCTGCATCTTATCAAGCTCTTCTACAATGATTTCTTTGCTACAAATTGACTTGAAAAAAAAACAAAGCCTGATTATAGCATGTCTTATTGGTTCTGGCATGATGGACCGTAATGCAAGGGGCAGAAACTGTTGCATAAGCTTGTGATAATCTTGTGATTTAAGGCCTTGTAGCTTCCTTTCTTTAAGATTCACCAAACTAGAGAAGTTAGAACAATACCCTAGTGGAGTCTTCAGTTTATATAGTGTTTCAAGAAACATTTCTTTTTCTTGTGCTGATAATGTGAAGCATGCTGCAGGCAGTTCTGTATTGTTGCCTTTTGCTTTCGGTTGCAACTCCTTTTTAATCCCCAAAAACTCCAAATCCTTTCTAGCTGTCAGTCTGTCTTTTGTCCTACCGGGAATGTTCAGCAACGTCCCGACAATACTTTCTGCCACATTCTTTTCAACATGCATCAAATCACTACAATGTTGGACAAGTAAATACTTCCAATAGTTGAGCCGTTGGTACCATATGTTGAACTTCTTCCAATATGGCTTCGGCGTTGTGTTATCCCTTTTCCTCTTACTCCCACTTAGGGATTCAGATCGCTTTCCCCATTCATTGTTAATGTTTTTGACCTCGTCGTATATCTCTTCCCCTGTCATAGGCTCTTTAGCGGTTCTCATCTCCTCTTTTCCGTTGAACGTCTTTGTTTGTTTTCTGAAAGGGTGGTCATGTGATAAATACCTTCTGTGGGCAGCATAACTTTGCTTCTTTGTGTGATAAAGTCGAACACACTGAGTGTCGCCCCGACACACCACACAACCTTTGAATCCACTGTAAGGGCAACCACATAGTGTACCAAGAGCAGGGTAATCATTAATCGTCCATAACACAACTGCACGTAGTGCAAACATTTCTTGTTTATATAGATCATATGTTGGCTCCCCGACCTCAAATAAAGATGCTAGATCGTCAATTAAAGGCTGTAAAAACACATCAATATTGTTTCCTGGCACTCCGGATATTAATAAGGAAAGCATGATGAATTTTCTTTTCATACACAACCAAGGTGGAAGGTTGTAAATGACTGCTAAAATAGGCCAGATGCTGTGGTTTCTGTTGCCTCTATGTACGTCGACCCCATCAGTGCAAATCCCTAGACGAAGATTTCTTGGATCGCTTCTGATGGTATCGGGGTACCTGTCATCTATGGCTTTCCATGCTGGTGAATCTGACGGGTGGCGTAAAACACCGGGTTTATTGGTACTCGTGGCATGCCATGTTAAATTCTCTGCTGTGGTTTTTGATTGAAAGAGGCGCATGAATCGTGGAATAATGGGAAAGTACCGCAGTACCTTAGCGGGCGTGTTTATGTAAGTTTTGTTAGTCTTCTCATCCACCTTCCACCTTGACTTGTTACAAACTGGACATGCTTCCAAATCCTTGTAATCCTTATAGTAAATAATGCAGTCATTGATACACATATGTATCTTTTCGTATCTTGAGTCCATTTCCTTCATCATCCTTTTGCCCTGATACATATTATTTACCATTTCGTTATCTGCAGGTAGCATCTTTTTCAACAGATTCAGAAGTTCATCAACGAACTTATGAGATACCCCGTGCTTGCTCTTCAAGTTGAGTAGTTGTACTAATGCAGACAACTTGGTGAAGTCAAGACATCCTTTATATAGGGGCTTCTCATCGTCAACAAGTAGTTGTAGAAACTGTTGATATTTCTTTTCGTCTTTGAAATTGCCTTTTGTAGCATTTACCATTTCTACAGTTTCACAGGCATCTGTTGGAATGTTGGTGTCAACAAACCCAGTATTATTATCATAATTAGTTGGAATGCAGGTGCAGGCAAACCCAGTATTATTATCATAATTAGTTGGAATGTTGGTGCCGGCTTCTCCATGTTTTATCCAAGTAGTATAATTCTTATCAATTCCAAACCTGTACAAGTGATGTTCTACATCGTCTACACTAAGAGATACGTGGTTCACACACTGAACACATGGATATGAAAAAAAAATTGGTGGTTATGTCTCCTTGCAATTACGAACTGCAAAATGTAGAAATGCCTTAACACCATCTCTATATGCTTTACTGCACCTGTCGCCTACTGACATCCAAAACTTATCCATCTTCCAAGAATTTTTTATTAACTGTGCTATCAACTATATATATACTAATTAACGCCAATAAATGTAACTGACTAAAAGCAAAAATATTTGGTACTCACCTGAGATTAATGAAGCTGTTTGGTAGGATTGAGATTGATGAGAGTTCAATAAATACACTAGCAGATCATTTATTGGGGTTTGGTGAGATTATGAGATTTTATTTGGTCAATACTAATTGATTTGTGAGTCTTCCAGAAGATAACTCGATTAATTGGCGGGTAAAAATGAAAATTTTAAACTTCTAAATTTCGTTATATTAATATTAGAAGAGGTTCTATTACGTTCTCAGGGTGTAGCTCAAACGGTTCAGGCGCTTGATTAAACATAGATTGCAAATATCGCGGGTTCCAAACAAAGGAGGGAACATATTTTTATTGATTTTTTATAATAACCTCTTTTTAATAAAATAAATACACTGTGATTTTGGAAACACTAAAACTAAACTACTCATTAAAAGGCCTTTAAATACGTTCAGAAACATAAAAATACATCATAATAGCTGGTCTAAAATCATAACAAATTTTCTTAGCTTTTAATTACAAAACTAATTAAAAGCCCGAAAAACAACAAGAAGCAAATAAAATACAATATCTTCACTTTTTTTTCTGATTCAATCCTTGAAGCTACACTCCTTGCAAGTTGATCCTCTAATGACTTATTTGCACTTATCAAGATAGGAATTATGTCTGTACATCTTGTGCACACATCTGATCTTGTGGACGAAACACAATCAGACCATATAAAGAAATCACATTTTTTGCCCTAAGTTGAAAAAAATATAGGGTTTATGGTCAAAAATTGTAGATGAAGTCCAACTTTATTTGCAATTTCACTAACCTGAGATGCACAATTGTAGAACCTCCGACCTGAATTTTTGGTGGTGCTTGATGTTCTTTGAATGGCTTCTTGACCACAAAAACAAAAACCTGAGATCGATTGCTTCTGTTACTGGATGTGGTGGTCCTCGATGAGATTTCTTCCATGGTGAAAAAGGAGTTTTTATTGAAAACAAAACTAGATATATAAGTATATATATATAGGAGGGTTTAGAAAGGAGTTGTTGTACACATGTGTGTTACTAGCGTTTTAGGATGTTTATATATGTCTTTGTACAGTAGCGGGTTGCAAGCGTAATAGTCTCTTTTGAACAATTATATAACATATTTTAACCTAATTGATTACACGCATTTTTAACAAAGAAAGATGAGAACCATTAATCCATATTTACCATTCATCAAAAGATGCATCACAAAAAGTACCATTAATTACAATAAATAAAACATGTTAAGAAAGCATTTTAAGATAATCCATATTTACCATTCATCAAAAGATGCCATACAAAAAGTACCATTAATTACTATACATCACAAAAAAACAAAGATCAGTAAAGCTAACATCACCATCACTCCGCCTTGTCCACAGTCTCCGCCCCCATCTCCTTAAAACTCATGTTGGTTGACACCGTAGTTATGGTGTCATCCAGGGTCTCACACACTGAGTCGTAGCATTCAGACTGTTGTTTCTGATAATCAGCAACCATTGCTCGAAACTCATTGTCGTCCTCCCACAACATGAGTTTACAGGAGTGGAAGGTCTTTGTTTTTTCCCAAGAGAGTGTAGCCCTAATCGCTTCGACTTTCTTCAACAAAGAGTCGTCTTTCTCTTTCTGAATATCCATCATTGTTTTCACTATGGTCTTCACGGTTTTCTTAGAAGAATACATTTTTATTATCTTTCTGAAACTGTTAGTGTGATTGAATAACCAAACTTAATGTAGTTAAGTTTCATTTGTAGTAAGATATAGTAAGATCTAGTAAGATATAGCTTAACTTTAATATAGGCTATCATTACCATAATATTTTTCCCGACATTTTTGACAGGTGAGTATAATTGTGATCAATTAATTCTGACAGGTGATATAAATGCAAGTAATCTCTAGCTTAAACAAAAACACATGAGACAAGTTTGTGCGTTTCCCAAGCGTGGGACACCCTTTTGTTTTTTTATTACAGAGTTACTATTCGTCCGGTTTCGTTTCCCAAGCGTGGGACACCCTTTTGTCTTTTATTACAGAGTTACTATTCGTCCGGTTGTGTTTCCCATGCGTGGGACACCCTTTTGTTTTGTCTGTGAGCCTTTTGGTTATATATACCTACACCACATTTGTGAAACTCATATACCTACATAATTTTAAATTATATTTTTAGTTAATAATGGATTGCTCGTCATCATCATCATCATCATCATCATCATCATCATCATCATCATCATCATCATCATCATCATCATCATCATCATCATCATCCAGATCCTACAAGGCTGCCCTCAGAAGGCAAATTGAGGCTCAAATCGAGATAGATAAAGCTTGTCGGGAAACTCTTACTGAAGAATTTGTAAAGACTAGCAACAGCTTGGATGCCAGGGATCTCATTGCAAAAGTTCTTACTCGGAGGCCCGCTAGTTGTATCCGAGATCTTGCTGTTTTGTTTATGGTTGATGTAGGACAGAGAGAGCTTAAGGAGTTAAAAACTTTTGGGCAAGGCAATTCTTGAACTGATTGCTCAATGGAATTGATGTTGAAGTTTCTTATGTCACTCAGACATTAGAATGAGATGTTGTTTCATGAGTGTTTATGATGTAGTGATGGTGTGTTTTTATGTGTGTCACCCTGAGATTAGTAGTAATAAAATTTGTATGTTTGTGATGGTGTGTTTATATGTGTGTTTTGGTAATAATAAAATTTTTATGTTTGTGTTAAAACATTGATTCAACATGTAACTATTATCTTAAAGTGCATTACAAACTGATAACCGAAGACTAGAGATCTCCATAAGTCCATATCATAACAAGTATCTTAAAGTACATAGCAGTCAGTTTTGAAATCATTCAAATTTTTTGTTGCCTTTTGTTAAATTCAACAATCAACTCTTCTCTTGTTAAACGAGTGTCGTCATTTTCATGGAATAGCAGTGCTTTCTTGATAAGAGTATTACTGTGTTGGTTTATATCCGAGAGGAGGATTTTGCACAAATACTTTGACCTCAACCATCTTAGGTGTCGTTGTTGTTTAGGGCCTTCCTTTTTGAGATTACACCCCCATGGTCTCTTCCCATCACATTTCTCCATGTGTCTCATAGCAAAAATACCACAATCTATTCCATTACTTGTTCTCCATGTCATCTTCAATCTATTGATTGTTGCTACTTGGATTTGCTGAGTAATGGGGTATTAGATTGTTTTAAGATACATGCAAAAGACAATTCTCTACACAAAATAGAAAGCAACTTAAGTATTTTAATAATTTTTATAACAGGAATGTATGTTTTTTGGGTTAAAGGTATATATGTTTACCAGTATATCAGGAGTCTTTCCGTATCTTTCTAACAAATTCTCTCTAATTGCTTTTGATTTGTCTTCTAAGCTTTTAAACTTTGCATCAGCTGGTATTTCTTGATTTTCGCTGTTGTCAAGTAATTCTATCACTCCTGTTTGAAGATTGAAGGTAACCACAAAGAAATGATCGCGTTGTAGAATTGGCACGAGCACTATACCGACCTCCTTCAGTTATAGAATTCCACTCCTTGCCATTTGTGCTTCGATGTTGTCTTAAAACACATCCAGTCTTTCTTTGTATGTGTAACCCCTTGACTCAGCATAATGGTCACTTGCCTATATAATAATTAAAATGCAGATGATTAACCCGTTTATTGTGCATTTTATAATAGTACAAATAAAATAGATTAATTTGTACCAGCACAGTGCTTGAAACAAAGAATCTGAACGGTGATGTTGTAGAATTTTTCTGTTCTTCATAGTTAATTACTTCAATGAATGCATCCATTGCACTAGTGGCTATATAAATGCCAGGACAGAAGCTTTCAAAGACCACCTTAAACGATTCTGTGTGAGTGGACTTGTAGACCTCCTCCCAAATGTCTTCAAGACAAAAAAATATATACTCTGAAATTATTTCTTCATCTACATTGAGACTAGCGGATACGTCAACCTCTCTTAGAAGATATGGAGACTTCAGTGTAATGAGGCTATCACTTTTTGACAATCCGGTGTCAACTATTAAACATAAAACAACTCACTTTAAATTTGATTGAAAATAATTGTAACTATAATTAAATACCTTCAACCCCTTTTGGTTTTCATTTATAATTAAATACCCTCTTTTTCCCACGCAACCACTGTATTAACAGCTTCATCAATATCTGTGCATGAGACATTGTTTTCTTGACCTGCATCACCTGCATCATTTTTTACGACATCCAAAGATGTAATATGTTCAACTATGATTATAATTAAGCTGGTACATATATGATATACCTTTTTGATCAGCCACTGGACCGCCAACACCAACGTCTGAATCAACTGCATCACACAGATGTAATAAGTTTAGAATAACAGCATAAGTGTTTAAGAGTGTTTTAATTATACTAATAATTAGTTTAGCCCAAATACCTTTTAGAGTAGCCACTGGACCACCAACGCCAACATCTGAATCTTGTGTTTTAGGAACCACATAATTAGTGAATCTGTTTTCCCATTTAGAACATCTAGCAAAGATATTCTCATTTGATGGATGTCTTTCCTTTCCTTGACAGACTAACTCGTTCATCTCGGAGCAAATTTTATCAAATTTCTTCAACTTGTTATCCATTTCTTTATTCCAAGACTGAAAAAGAAAATATAGTTATTGTTAATTCAAAAACATTTTCAATTTATCCCAGCCAGTTGTAATGGAGTTAAATAAACGTCAACAAGCACGATAGGCATTTGCAAACTTAAAGGTAAATAATCGCTTACATAATCATCCAAATCTTGTCCAACTGTTTGATCGGCATTATATGTTTCAGATACACTTTGACCATATGTTTTTTAATTACATATAATGTTGTATTACATAAAATTCATGTAGAGATAAGAGATATAAGAGTTTTTTAGAAGAAAATAACAAGTTTAATACCATGTTCTTGTTTCTCCTCAGCTGCAGTGTTTTCTTCAACTCCAGGCTTACCGGCAGCACTAACCGTCACAACAACAGTAGCAGCAGCAGTCTCATCAAGTCTCTTCCGGGCAGCACTAACTGTCACAACAGCAGTACCAGCAACAGCAGCATAGCAGTCTCATCAAGTCCCTTCCCGGCAGCACTAACGGTCACAGCAGCAGGAGCAGCAGCAGCAGCATCAATCCCTTTCCCGTCAACACTAAACGTCACAGCAGCAGCAGCAACCTCAGTAGCCTCTTCTTCTAAGGGAGGACCATTATTCTCCAAGTATTTTTCCATCTTATTAAGAGTAGTTGTTGTTATGTAGTTGACTACAGGCGTTGTGACGGGAGTCCCAAATGAACCATATTTTTTCTAGTATTCAAGCGTGTAAAGCATCACAAGGAAGGTGATCGGACCGTTGTATTGAATGTTGATACCTCTCCATTCTTCCTTTGTAATTTTCAAGTTTTCAATAACATAGCTGCACCAGTCCATATTTGGAATATCCGAGGTTTTATCAATTGCGGCGATGAATCATTGATTAACTGTTATTGATTTTGTCACAAATCCTATACAGGTGTTGAACAACATAAGGAAATTAATTTTAAACAGTTCACCAACTCCTTGATCCGCGGCCAGTTTGTCTTTCACATGCTTTATACTTATTCTTGCATTTGTCGGGAATTGATTTTTGAACAAATCTGTAGTAACATCTTCCCCCAATCTTGGTCTACTCTTGCCTAAAACAGGAATCTTACCCATTGGTATCCCCAACACTTCATGTACTTTTTGTGGTGTTATCTTAATAACACCGCTCCCAATGTTCAATTCATTTAAACGGTTATTATAGTTCATGAACAACCAATATCCCAAAGTTGTTGGAGTTTGGGTTACTTGAATTCTTAACATTGACCCGAAACCCATTTCTTCTACACAAGATTTTTGGGCAATGGTCATTGCCTTAACTGCATCAACAATATTAATAGGTGCACACCTATTCTTCAATTTTTTGTCTACAAATTCAACAAAAGGTTGTCCCCTCTCGGCTGCCTTCTTTTGTTTAATGGCTCTCTTTTTCGGACGCTGAAAGTCCAGGCCAGAGGTGCTGTGTTCCACCTGTTTTCGCTTTGACAACAACCTGTCGATTTTTGTGTCAAGGTCTGAATCAGAGTCTGCTTCCACAACATGTTTTGTTTTCCCCCACCGGAGCAACTTTTTTAGTCTTCCTTTTATCAATCTTGTTTTTATCAACAACTGAATCACATACATACAATAAAAACGGGGGTAGGGGATAACAACACGAATCACAAGGAAACAAAAAACTCTTATCAAACATCACAATGATAAATTCTCATACCAAAGCCATAACACACTAATCATACGCAGATAACATGCTTTATTATTATACAAAGATTTAAAAAAACATGGATATGTATTACAAAAACAACACGCTTATCAAACGCATTAATACATAAGAAGATTTAAACAAATGCTTACATTTTAACATTAACTAAACCTAAAACACTAAAAAATCATAAAGTAACACCTGTTCCATCTTCATTCTGAGACCTATCATGCTTTTGCTTAATCCTTGGTTCCGTTCCAGAAGTAGATGAGTTAGGGTTCTTCATTTTGGTTCCGTTCCAGAATAATTAAACCACTCGAGCTTATGCTTGTGCTTCACAGTAGAATCGTCGACGGTTTGTAGGAATATTGACTTACGAGGTTGAATTTTGGGAATACTTATCGCCGTTCCAGAAGTAGATGAGTGACTACGAGGGTAATTATTTGACCCTTTTAAAAGAAGGCGCGTTCTTTTAAATTTAATCGTACGGTTAGTATTATATAGTAGCAATATATATATATACGTATATAATATTAGTGGGTGGTGGTGGGTTCAGGTGGTCATGATGGTGGTGGACGGTGGCGGAGGTGCGGTGGTTCGTGGTGGCGGATGTGTGGTGGTGGGTGGTGGTGGGCAGTGGGTGGTGGTGGCGGGGTCGGTGGTGGTGGTGGTGGTGGTGGGTAGTGGGTGGTGGTGGTGGATGGGTATAAATAAATGTATATATTTATATATAATATTAGTGGGTGGTTGTGGTGGATGGTGGTGGAGTGTGGTTAGTGGTTGGTGCTGGGGGTCGTTGTGGCGAATGTGGGCGGTGGATGGTGGTAGTAGGTGGTGTGTAGTATGATTGCGGATATGTAATACATGAGACAATGACGGTGCTATCCCGTATGATGACCATGATGGTTGGCCCAATTATGACGAGACGATGCTAATATAACTACCTGGGTTGGTGGTGGTTATCACATTGATGCTGCTAACCTATATGGTACGATTTGCTTATGCCAACCCATACGATGGCTACTGTAGCTCGTACGACGAGCATGACGTCTATGATGATGATCACACATATATATGATGAGGACCAATTATATGTATCTATATGACAATACGCCACACAGGTGCACACACACACACACACACACACACACATATATGTTGATGATGATGGTGACACCGATGTTTAATGAAATGTAACCCGTATGATCGACGACGACCATGATAACGTATACGATGGTCATACTGATGGTAGCATGTACGACTGATGATGTCGTTTGATGACGACAACAATTCATAAGATGGTGCCGACTGTGATCGCTAATATTGAGCGTTTTGTTTACGATAACCATACGATGCTGACTACATCCCATACATGGCAATCAGATAATGATGATGATGCTGCTGATGATGATGATGATGTGTGACGATGATAACGACACTGATAGCGAGATATATGTTACCCGTATGATCAACGCCGACTACGATAGCCTATACAATGACCACGTTGATTACCCGCACGTCTGATGATGATGCCGTTTCACGGTGACAGTGATCGATGATTATGATGATGATAACCACTATAATACATGATAACGATGATAACTTTATGATGTTGATCGTCATCATAACACATATGGTGATGATGATAACTTAGAAGATGATAATGATACAATACTACGTATGATAATGATAACACTAGAATGTTATGAGCTTCTATATTACGAAGTTGTAAATCTTATCCATAAAATCTTACTAACGGTTAAGATATTACTTCAATAATGGATAAAATTTTAATTTCATTTAAAAAATACGATTTATTAAACGAACTCAACTTTTAACGAAATTTAATACCGGAATGTTAGTAAAAAAAAAATTAAAGGTAAATGTTTTTATACTATTTTTAAAAAGTTATAAAACAATATATATATATATATATATATATATATATATATATATATAATTAAATGTGTAGAAATAAATAAAACCAAAATTCAAAACCATTTTAACTTCAAAACCCTAAATCGACTTCTACTACGCTTTACTGTAACTCTGATTACTTATCCTGGTAAGAACATAAAAATGTCACGTCTCAATAATGGAGTTAAGTTCCTGGTAGATATCGACAGCGATTCCATGAGTAGGATGGTATGCTAATGTTATCTGGTTAATTTTTGTTATGAAACATTTTATAGTTTTGCAACATATACATTCTAATAACATTTTTTGTGTTACTTATAGTTCATTCCTAAAGCTGTTCAACCAATGTTTGCTGACATGAAATCGAATACCGGCTGTTGTTTGATTTATGATCAAAGTGGTAGAACGTTTTCTGTTGTTATAATGTGACATTCGTGTCAAAACGAGGTTTACTATATTCACTACGTAGCGAGTAAACGATAAATCGGTTAAATCGTAGTGCTTAAACGAGTAACCGACTGATACAGATTATGACCCGTATATATACTGAGGGGTCATATACGAGTTATATATATATTATAGTGGCTAACATGTTGATATTTAGGCTCCAGTACGTTTAAAACCACTTAAACAAAAAAAGTTTCGTTTATTGATACGCTATAAGTTTAAACGCAATCGTTAACATCAAAACGAGCAATGTAACATTCTTTAAGCCGAAAAAGATTTATAAAAAACTTATACGACACGTTCTAAGCAATCCTTGAAAATATTTTGGATTTTTACAACGAGTCAGTACGTTTTTATTATTTTGCAAATATTAGTCGAAAAACGTCAGTTTTCGCGCTATTTCTCGCATCCGAAATATTTTTCTTGCAAAAAACTGGACCCGAGCTAAATTTTGGACCGATACCGAACCCCGGCATGCAAAACGAGGAATGTGGCCAAAAGAGGGGCTCATGGACCCCCTTTTTTCACTTGCGACCGCCATAAACAAAATATCACATAGATATTTTCCTTTGAAAAACAAACCATTTATATAAACATATTTTATCCCAAATCAAGTATGTACCAGCTGATTTCTTCAAGTTTCACCCAAGAAACACCCAAATAAGGTAAAAAATTATGAGTTTTAAACTTGGGTTTTTAGCTTGTTTTAATTATAAGATTATGTTTTGATTAGTAAGAAACATGCTTAACCATGTAAAAATATTTAAAATGATCCAAAAAGATATTTTGATCTTAAACATGATCACAAAATAGAAACGTATAGATTTTTGACCAAAAACCCGGATTAAAACGTTGAATAACGTTTTTACGGTTTAAAAGTTCGGTTTGGAACCCTAACCGAAACCCTTATTAAAAAGGCTTTATTATGGATGATTTATGCTTGGTTTTATGTTATATGATATGTAGATACACTTACTTTGCGACCAAATACCCGGAGAGTCGTTTAAACTATCGAAAATCACCGAAAATCTACAAGGTAATACCGTATTACTTGTTTAGGGGCTGTTTGTGCTTAGATTGTGACGTGCGTGTTTTTAGGTTATGAAACATTTCAGAGACATTAGGGGTCACATAAATGAGTCCCTGTTAAAATTTGGTAATTTTTTGATAAACGGAGAATATTTGGCGAATTTATTACCGTTTATTGGCGTTTATTCGGGAAAAATAGGTAAACTTCATGAAAAATTATGAAATTTGGATTGAAACCTAGAAATTCTATGTTATTATCACTGGAAAAATTTTAGAACATTTGGAGATGTCTATGTATTTTTGTGCAATTGTGTTTTAATCGAGTTTTAATAGCCGAAAAACGCGCAAAAAGGCATTTTGGCCAAAGAGTTAGATTCTGGAGATTTTGTAGGGGCTATGTGATGATATTGAGACCACTTGGAAAAATTATCAGATTTTTCGGATGTCGTTTGGTATAAACGGGCTATTTATTACTTAATTATAACACATTAAATGATTTTTTTTAAATAGATAATTAAACATAAAATTTCTGAAAGTATTTTTATAAAATTCTCCATATTTTAATTTATTTTTACAAAAATTTCCATACATTTGATTTAAGTGCATAATTAGTTATGATTAATCAAAGATTTAAACTATATATTGTTTTAACGAAACCGGCAGTTTTATGTTTAACGAACTGACTGGTATGTCAAAATAGCAAAAGTGGTAAAATATCATAGTCTCGAATGAATTTGATAAAAACGAACTTTTTACGAGAATTACCGAAAAATTGGGTGGATTGTACGCGTTTTGTATAATCAAACCCGTGTGAAAACGGAAACGAACCCTGCGATCAATCCAGATACCGAAACCTTAAATTCTTTTATAAATTAAATAATTTTATCAATCAATATGTTTACTTATGTTTATATGATCTTACCTAATCCTGAAACGCATAAACGATCAACTTTGCTAGGCTTGGAAAACGGTGAAACTGAGCCAAATCTGGTTTTGAACATTTCATAGTGTACAACGTCACAATCTAATACTATGGTCATGTTCTGGGCCTAACAACTATACCCAGACTAGTTGTACAACCTGATTTAGCTTAAACACTGTACTAGTATTAACAGTACAATACCGGTTATAGGATTCATGCTATAATTGAGGCACATTACTTACTGATACGTATTACCAGCTTGGACTACGCAAAGGTGAGTTTCACGACCCCACTTTCTAAACTGTTTTACGAACTTTTGGGGTGGCAAGCATGTTTACATATACGTTTATACTTGAAAACTTGAGATGATGTGAATTATCTAAGTACTAACACTTGAAAGTCCCTACAAACACAAGTGATTAACTTCCCGGTGACGTGTGGATAGTTCTATAGGTTTGACAAACCCAACTGACAGAGCCGGTGGGGTATGCCAGAACATGTTAACCCAGTTGCACATTGTTATTTAAACTTATTACATACTACTATGTGGTGTTAGACATAGTACATACTTGGGGCAAAGTGGCTGTTAAATGCCAACGGGAGTGCATGGGCAGGGGTGGCCATGTGTTTTAGCTCGTTTCGGTTTCACTTGTGGCCTAGTATAATACATCATACACATACATATATACATACGTACTATGAACTTTACGAACTCGTATACTGACTTTGTTCGTACCCGTGAAACTTGAAACTCACCAACTAGACGTAGTTGATCCGTTTTAACATGCTTTTCAGGTAAGCCGAAGTTGGAATGAATTGCTTACGTGCTTGGTGTTAGAAGCAAAGTTGAATAGCTGTGAATAGATGAAAATACGTACTATTGAATAAGAAACGGAGAACTGGTTATGTGATTTTCATCTAGTTTATAAACTTAGTACCTACCAATGTAATATGATGTAAATTAGTTTGTTGAATTTCTTTATAAACAATGTGGTTATACCAGTGTTATCTGTTACATTCCCGTATTACGCTTCCGCAACTACTTAGTCGGGGTGTGACCGAAGTTGGTATCAGAGCCATTGGTTATAAAGAATTAGGATGTCCCTTAGGATACCCTAATATAACCTTAGGCTCGATTAGCTCTGGTAATAAAACAATATTAAATAATATATACCGATGATTCTCGGGATGAACTCGAATGGACAAGTGGGTTATTATGGTCCGGAACGTAATAACGGACTTGCTCGTACGAAGGAATTCAGGATGAAATCGCTGAACATTCAAATAGGTAAAAACAACAACATATGTGAATAAAATATAATATTAACTATATCTATATAAAAGATTATATGTGCTAATGTGTACATATATGTGTAGGTACTAAATGATAATTAATATTATACATTATTATTACAATTAATATTGTTAAGAATTATCATTATACTAACCTTTGTATAGTGGGATGTCGAGAATCAGAGATGATGCAATTGATCAAGTACCAATACTATCTCTTGAGAAGGAAGAACCATAAACAAACCTAGGGGAGAATATGTAGAAATATATGAAAATGAGAGAAATGACGTGATTCCATATGAGGCGCCAATTGATAAGCCTGACTTATCAGACTATAGATGTGATAGTTATTTCCTTAGGACATCACTTAGATATGAAGTAGAAGCTACCAATACTTACCACTCTCTTTCTAGAGTTCCTAGATCTACCACACCATTATCACACCATACCCCGGTGACTACACCCACTCATAGAGCTAGTCAGACTGACCGTGCGAGTGTACCATCACCTGATAGTATGCCTTCCCCACCCATATTGACTTATCATAGGGGAAGAACCTTCAGTATCTATGTTACCGAGATACCTTTCTTTACATGGAGTATACTTGTACTTAATCCAGAACCTCCCCTGTCACACCCGGCCCTGAGCGGCGGAAACAGCCGGGCGCGCACGAGTGGGGATTGATAATTAAGCACGGGCCATTGCAAAACATTCAAAGATTTTTATTGCGCATGAGAAGTTTAGTACAAACACATTACATTGTTCAAAGATTACAAAAAAAAAAACATCCAAGTATAAAACTGAAGATTTCCTCGCCATATCCCCTTGCGCGGCGGGTAACCGTGCGCATCGAGGGGATAAAACCAAAATCTTCCAAAAAGCTTGTTTTAGATGTTCAGCGTGTGGTGCTCTAAGTGTGACTCCATGCGCTACCTAGTTATCTCCTGAAAGACACGTAAAAACATTTGAATCAGTATAAACTGAGTGAGTTCACAAGTTTTAGTAACTTGATAAAATCATTCTGAAACATTTCTGGCAACATCATTAACATCTGCTTGGTAAAATCGTATTAACACATAATTCTGACAATATTCTGATAAAAATCGTTCCGCGGGTTACGCGTGAACAAATTCTGGATACGGTGCTCGTCTATGTAAGTGGCGCAGCCACTACGAGCTAAAATAACGTAAAACCGTCCCGCGAGTTACGCGCAGACGTTTCTGGAAAACTATGCTCGTCTATGCAAAGAGGCATTGCCCCTACGAGCTAAGGATACTGTCCCGCGGGTTACGCGCAGACGTTGTGCCGGAAAACAAGGCGCTCGTCCATGCAAAGAGGCGCGACCCCTACGAGCGGGCTCAACCCCATAGTACTGCCCCATGCCAGGCACTCGTCCATGCAAAGAGGTGCGACCCCTACGAGTGGGCGGATCAAACCAGCAGTCCCTACCCTTAGAGTTCCAATGGTAAAGTGATCACTTACTCGAGTTCTAGCGCACATACATTGAAAACCTTAGATAACCGTTTGCATTGCTCATCATGAAACATAACTTAAACACATAATCGCTTGCATAGCTTGTAAGTATACCATGATAAAACATTATTTAAGTACGTGTCCCTCGCCCCGAAAGCAGTTTAAAAACAGTGAAAACAGTGAAAATAGGGGCTGTGAGACTCACCTGTGGTTCTTGTTAAGGGATTAATCGAGATTCGGGTTTTCTTGGTGTGGGCCTCGGAATCGAAGGTCTAGAATACGATTAAATAACAAGTATATATATTAAGATCAAGAAATAGGAGAATATAAGGGTTGGATAGTAGGTCTCAAGGTTATATTCTCGGCTTACCTAGTAACAGGATCGGAGCTGGAAACAACGGATGCTTGGGAAAGGATTAGTGCAAGTTTGTAGTTCTTTGAAGTGTGTTTTGGGTGATAATTTAGGCTACAAATTTATAGGCAAACTCAAGGGAACACAATCCCTTGCTTTAGGGGATTGAAATCTTTTCATATCTAAATGTAATGATGATAAAGTATGGAAGTTATTATTATTTACTTAAGAGTGGAGTGGTGGATAAAAGATTTTGATTTGATTTGGACAGAACATGCAGGTCTGGGGTTGGTGAGAATAGGGTGGCTGACAGTTGACTTTTCATGTTACAGTGTGCTTTTTCAGGTACTTTTGTCAGTGTACAGTAAAAAGTGGAAAATCTCTGAAACACGCTACTGTTTCCTTTCGGGCGGGAGTAATCTCCTTAACTGGAGAATAGACCAAGTGTTCTGCGCGTATAACTTGGTGCGCATAGCTTTCTGCGTATAGGACATGTCTTTGCTGCGGGTAGGTGCGTAACCTTCTCGCAGTTAGGGACATTTGAGTTTCATTTGTAGATTCTCCAGGTGGTCTTGGTATTTCAACATAGTGATCAGTCATGTTGAAGTCAATTCCATCTTGGAGCTTCAGACAAACTAGCTCTCAACGTTCCCGCCATGCGGGTAGGTTAGTTCCCTTCCGCACGCGCATAAACGATGTAGGATGCACCCGCCTTAGCATCATGCGGGATGGTCAACCCATAGACAACATAACGTTTAAGTTACATGAAAACATAAAGCCAAATCATTCACGCATGGCGCATATAACATATGCTCACGCTGGTTCTTAACATGGTGCGCTCGCGCAGGTTGCACATAACAACTGCACGCGCTGACTAACATGGCGCGCTCGCGCAGGGCGCACATAACAAATGCACGCGCTTAATATTTACAATGACCTAATTATTAGGTTGATTACTTAGCTTATGGGTTTGGGAAATTACCGGTTGTCACATTCTCCCCTCGTTAAACGAATTTCGTCCCGAAATTTAGGAGACGTTGCTGGCAGAAGCCATGTTCTGAAAGAGGTGTGGGTATTTTGTGCGCATCTGGTCTTCTCTTTCCCAAGTGAATTCAGGCCCACGCCTCGAGTTCCATTGAACCTTTACTAACTTGATTTTGCTTCTGCGTAACTTTTGTTCTTTCCAATCGGTTACTGCTATGGGTTCTTCTACGAAGTGCAGCTGTTTGTCAATATGAATTTCTTCCAACGGTAAAATCAACGTTTCGTCAGATAAACACTTCTTGAGGTTGGATACATGAAACGTATCATGAACTCCACTGAGTTCGGCGGGTAGACGGAGTTTATAAGCAACTGGACCGATCCTCTCCAGGATCTCAAATGGTCCAATGTAGCGCGGATTTAGCTTTCCTCGCTTACCGAAACGGGGGACTCCCTTCCATGGAGAGACTTTCAAAAGTACTTTATCCCCTACTTGAAACTCCAACGGTTTCCTTCTCATATCAGCATAACTTTTCTGTCTGTCACGTGCTGCCTTAAGGCGATCCCTTATCTGAAAAATCTTGTCTGTTGTTTCTTGGATCACTTCTGGACCAGTCATTTGCTTGTCGCCCACTTCAGCCCAACACAGTGGGGATCTACACTTGCGCCCATATAACGCTTCAAACGGCGCTGCCTTGAGGCTTGTGTGATAACTGTTATTGTAAGAAAATTCAACCAACGGAAGGTGGGTATCCCAACTACCTCCAAAATCGATCGCGCACGCGCGCAGCATATCTTCCAATGTCTGGATCGTTCGTTCGCTTTGTCCATCCGTTTGGGGGTGATAAGCCGTACTCATGTCCAGTCGAGTACCTAACCCCTCTTGTAATGATCTCCAAAACCTTGAGGTGAACCGACTATCTCTATCAGAAATGATGGACACTGGGACTCCATGTTTTGAAACTACTTCTCGAATATATAGTCGGGCTAACTTTTCCATTTTATCAGTTTCTTTAATCGGCAGGAAGTGCGCTGACTTAGTTAGCCGATCTACAATAACCCATATCGTGTCGTAACCCCCAGGTGTCCTTGGTAGTTTGGTGATGAAATCCATGGAGATTTGTTCCCACTTCCACATGGGAATTTCTGGCTGTTGAAGTAACCCCGACGGCTTCTGGTATTCAGCCTTTACCTTTGAACACGTCAGGCACTTACTGACATGTGTCGCGATGGCGCCTTTAAGATTGGGCCACCAATACAACATTTTAACATCTTGGTACATCTTGTCTGCGCCAGGATGTACGGAATACCGCGTCTTGTGAGCTTCGTTTAATACCTGCTCGCGCAGTCCTCCCTTGAGAGGGACCCATATGCGGTTGGCAAAATATCGAGTGTCGTTTTCTTTGAGCTCCAAATTCTTAATCATTCCCCCAAGGGCTTCGTTCTTAACAAACTCTGGTTTCAAGGCTTCTTGCTGAGCTTCTCGGATGCGAGTAGAGAGCTCTGCGCGAATGGTCAACCTTAGAGCCTTGACTCGTAGCGTTTTTATTCGCTCCTTCCTACTTAGCGCGTCTGCTACCACATTCGCCTTCCCCGGATGATACTTTATCTCGCAATCATAATCATTCAACAGTTCAACCCATCTTCGTTGCCTCATGTTTAAATCCTTCTGATTGAATATATGTTGGAGGCTCTTATGATCCGTAAAGATTACACATTTCGTACCGTAGAGGTAATGGCGCCAAATCTTTAGCGCGAAGACAACCGCTCCAAGTTCTAAATCATGCGTTGTGTAGTTCTTTTCATTGGTCTTGAGTTGGCGCGAGGCATACGCTATAACTTTGTCTCGCTGCATAAGGACACATCCGAGTCCCTGGTGTGAAGCGTCGCAGTAAACGACGATGTCATCCGTCCCCTCGGGTAAAGATAAAATTGGCGCACTACATAACTTCTGTTTCAACATTTGAAATGCCGCTTCCTGATTCTCGCCCCAAATAAACGCCTTGTCTTTCTGAGTTAGCGCGGTCAGAGGTAGAGCTAACTTGGAGAAGTTCTCAATGAAGCGTCGATAGTAGCCAGCTAGTCCTAGGAATTGCCTCACCTCAGTTGGGGTTTTTGGCGCTTCCCAGTTTTCGATGGCCTTGACTTTGGAAGGATCAACGTGAATTCCTTTCTCGTTTACAACGTGACCGAGAAAGTGAACTTCTCTAAGCCAAAACTCGCACTTGGAAAACTTAGCATACAACTTTTCTTTCCTTAACAATTCCAAAATCAATCTCAGGTGTTGCTCATGCTCGGCCTTGGTCCGAGAGTAAATCAGAATATCATCTATAAACACAATCACAAACTTGTCCAAGTATGGTTTGCACACACGGTTCATCAGATCCATGAATATAGCCGGCGCATTAGTTAGCCCGAAAGGCATCACTAAGAACTCATAATGGCCATATCTGGTTCGGAAGGCTGTCTTTGGCGCGTCTTCCTCATGGACCCTAAGTTGGTGGTATCCTGACCGTAGATCTATCTTCGAATAATAACTGGATCCCTGCAACTGGTCAAATAAGTCGTCAATCCTCGGTAAGGGGTACCGATTTTTGACTGTCAGCTTATTCAGCTCCCTGTAGTCAATACACATCCGGAACGAACCATCCTTCTTCTTAACAAACAGTACTGGAGCTCCCCAAGGTGAAAAGCTTGGGCGTATGAAACCCTTATCCAAAAGTTCCTGTAACTGATTGGATAGCTCTTGCATCTCAGATGGAGCTAATCGATAAGGCGCTCGGGCTACTGGCGCAGCTCCTGGGACCAAATCAATTCGAAACTCGATTTGTCGCGGTGGCGGCAATCCGAGCAGATCTTTAGGAAAAACTTCTGGAAATTCGCGCACTACAGGTAAGTCTTCAATTCTTCGCTCATCTCCCTTCTCTATTACATGCGCCAGGAAGGCGTAGTACCCTTTCCTTAGGCACTTGCGCGCCTTTAGGCACGAAATCAGTTTCGTCGCAACTCCCTTTCTTTCCCCTTGAATCATCAAAGTTTCTCCGTTCAACAGTGGAATCCGAACCTGCTTCTCATGACAAACAATCTCCGCGAGATTCTCGACCAACCAATCCATACCTACCACAATATCGAAACTTCCCAAATCTATTGGCAACAAGTTTATATTGAACTCATGACCTCCCATGACTAATACACATTGCTCAGTCCTTTCATTCGCTCATAACTGCCTACCATTGGCTAGTTCTATAGTATAAGGTTTGTCTAGCCTACTGGTCGCTAAGCCCAGGGAGTTTTTAAACTCATGGGATATAAAACTTAGGTCAGCGCCAGTATCAAATAAGACAGATGCATAATGACCGTTAAGCAAAAACGTACCGGTTACCACATTCGGCTCTTCCTTTGCTTCACCCGCGCCGATCACAAAAGCTCTCCCGCGAGCTTGGTTTCCTTTCTGTGGGCAATCCCGACTGAAGTGTCCAGGCTTCCCGCATGCGTAGCAGCTGTCGCTCGATCCAGCTTCTCTGATGCGACAATTCATCGCCTTGTGTCCTGGTCTGCCACATTTGGCGCATTCGATTTTTGCGCATTCACCCTCGTGGTGATACTTGCATTTGCTGCACCATGGGCGAGGCCCGCTGTATCCTTTCCTTGATGGTTCCGCGGCTTGAATCGCGTAAACCCTTGTGCTTTCCTGCTTCTTGGGCGGTGGCTGCTTGAAGTCTGACCCTCGGTGGGAGTTCCATTTCCTCTTGGAGTCAGAGGTTCGCTGCTCGTTCAAGCGAGCGGTCAACATACCCGCACGAACCGTATCCCTTGTAAGGGTGATGGCTCGCGCAACCGCCTCGTCAAAGGTCGGAGGTGCGGCGGCGTTGAGCGGGACTCTAACGACAGGAGGTAACCCAAAGATGTACCTCTCGATTTTCTTTTCTTCTGTGTTTGCCATGTCTGGCACCAGCTGGCAAAGCTCGTTGAAACGATTGGTGTAGGCATCGATATCCGTTCCTACCATGGTGTGGTTCCAGAATTCTTGTTGCAAGCTCTGAATTTCTGCGCGAGAGCAGAACTTTCTCATCATCATTTCTTTCAATTCTTCCCAGGTCTTGTGAAGAGCAACTTCTCGCCCCAAAGTCTTTACTTGGAGCTTCCACCAAGACGAAGCTGCTTCTTGGAACATGCAGGTCGCGTAAAGGACCTTCTGGTTTTCACTACATCCGCTGATGGAGAGAACGGTCTCCATCTTGTCAATCCAATTGTAGAGCCCAATGGCTCCTTCGGTGCCTTTGAACGGCCAAGGCCTACAGGCCATGAATGTTTTATAGGAGCATCCTTTGTTCAAGGCTCCTGATTCGGGTTCTGGGGTCTCGTTCTCTTGGCGACCCTGACTAGATTCGGCCTTGCTGGCCTCATGCGTTGCAATCGCCTGCGCGATTATTTCTGCGAGCTCCTCGGGTGTCATGGTAATTCCCTTGGCTCTGGTTGGAGGCATTCTTTTCATAAAAAGAAAATATAACAAACTTAGCGCATGTACTCAGAGCACATAATGTTCTTATCTCTAGACACTGTGACCCGTGTTCCTAAGTGCGTGTGTGATTTTTCTTTTGAAAATATTCTTTTGAAAATATTCTTTGAAAAATATTTCATGCGATTCCCCAAAGGTTATAGTCTAGGTTAAAAACTTCTTTTCCTAGTTCGCTATAACCAGTGCTCTGATACCAATCTGTCACACCCGGCCCTGAGCGGCGGAAACAGCCGGGCGCGCACGAGTGGGGATTGATAATTAAGCACGGGCCATTGCAAAACATTCAAAGATTTTTATTGCGCATGAGAAGTTTAGTACAAACACATTACATTGTTCAAAGATTACAAAAAAAAAAACATCCAAGTATAAAACTGAAGATTTCCTCGCCATATCCCCTTGCGCGGCGGGTAACCGTGCGCATCGAGGGGATAAAACCAAAATCTTCCAAAAAGCTTGTTTTAGATGTTCAGCGTGTGGTGCTCTAAGTGTGACTCCATGCGCTACCTAGTTATCTCCTGAAAGACACGTAAAAACATTTGAATCAGTATAAACTGAGTGAGTTCACAAGTTTTAGTAACTTGATAAAATCATTCTGAAACATTTCTGGCAACATCATTAACATCTGCTTGGTAAAATCGTATTAACACATAATTCTGACAATATTCTGATAAAAATCGTTCCGCGGGTTACGCGTGAACAAATTCTGGATACGGTGCTCGTCTATGTAAGTGGCGCAGCCACTACGAGCTAAAATAACGTAAAACCGTCCCGCGAGTTACGCGCAGACGTTTCTGGAAAACTATGCTCGTCTATGCAAAGAGGCATTGCCCCTACGAGCTAAGGATACTGTCCCGCGGGTTACGCGCAGACGTTGTGCCGGAAAACAAGGCGCTCGTCCATGCAAAGAGGCGCGACCCCTACGAGCGGGCTCAACCCCATAGTACTGCCCCATGCCAGGCACTCGTCCATGCAAAGAGGTGCGACCCCTACGAGTGGGCGGATCAAACCAGCAGTCCCTACCCTTAGAGTTCCAATGGTAAAGTGATCACTTACTCGAGTTCTAGCGCACATACATTGAAAACCTTAGATAACCGTTTGCATTGCTCATCATGAAACATAACTTAAACACATAATCGCTTGCATAGCTTGTAAGTATACCATGATAAAACATTATTTAAGTACGTGTCCCTCGCCCCGAAAGCAGTTTAAAAACAGTGAAAACAGTGAAAATAGGGGCTGTGAGACTCACCTGTGGTTCTTGTTAAGGGATTAATCGAGATTCGGGTTTTCTTGGTGTGGGCCTCGGAATCGAAGGTCTAGAATACGATTAAATAACAAGTATATATATTAAGATCAAGAAATAGGAGAATATAAGGGTTGGATAGTAGGTCTCAAGGTTATATTCTCGGCTTACCTAGTAACAGGATCGGAGCTGGAAACAACGGATGCTTGGGAAAGGATTAGTGCAAGTTTGTAGTTCTTTGAAGTGTGTTTTGGGTGATAATTTAGGCTACAAATTTATAGGCAAACTCAAGGGAACACAATCCCTTGCTTTAGGGGATTGAAATCTTTTCATATCTAAATGTAATGATGATAAAGTATGGAAGTTATTATTATTTACTTAAGAGTGGAGTGGTGGATAAAAGATTTTGATTTGATTTGGACAGAACATGCAGGTCTGGGGTTGGTGAGAATAGGGTGGCTGACAGTTGACTTTTCATGTTACAGTGTGCTTTTTCAGGTACTTTTGTCAGTGTACAGTAAAAAGTGGAAAATCTCTGAAACACGCTACTGTTTCCTTTCGGGCGGGAGTAATATCCTTAACTGGAGAATAGACCAAGTGTTCTGCGCGTATAACTTGGTGCGCATAGCTTTCTGCGTATAGGACATGTCTTTGCTGCGGGTAGGTGCGTAACCTTCTCGCAGTTAGGGACATTTGAGTTTCATTTGTAGATTCTCCAGGTGGTCTTGGTATTTCAACATAGTGATCAGTCATGTTGAAGTCAATTCCATCTTGGAGCTTCAGACAAACTAGCTCTCAACGTTCCCGCCATGCGGGTAGGTTAGTTCCCTTCCGCACGCGCATAAACGATGTAGGATGCACCCGCCTTAGCATCATGCGGGATGGTCAACCCATAGACAACATAACGTTTAAGTTACATGAAAACATAAAGCCAAATCATTCACGCATGGCGCATATAACATATGCTCACGCTGGTTCTTAACATGGTGCGCTCGCGCAGGTTGCACATAACAACTGCACGCGCTGACTAACATGGCGCGCTCGCGCAGGGCGCACATAACAAATGCACGCGCTTAATATTTACAATCACCTAATTATTAGGTTGATTACTTAGCTTATGGGTTTGGGAAATTACCGGTTGTCACATCCCCATTTAGCCGACCCAGCCTGGTTAGCTGTATTGACTAATCAGATACTAAAGCACTTAATAGCTATAATCACCAACATATAGAGAATACGTGAGCTATATGATTACATGTTTGATATACAACAAGTAGTGATGAACTTACATTGATCCGATGTTATTATTGACGGCTCTTGGACAGAGTGACAACCAAGTTATGCGGATGCCAAGTAATTATTGCAGCCTAAATTGGTTGTTTGTGTGTGGTTATTGTATTATATACATATGGATAAATATAAATAAAAGTAGTATGGTTTGTTGTACGTAGTCTTTTGATACCCCATGCAGCACTAGTAGTAGCATATTGAGCTGACATGGAGGATGTTTTTAATCTACTATTGTTACAAGCACTGACCCTTACCGGGTTAAGTCTCTATATAGTGAACAATTTTAGTATATCTATTTAAGAGCTGGCCTATACCAGGTTAAGTCCATGCGCTGGGTTTGGATTACATATGTACAGTAACAGTTATGTGTAATACAAATGTGTTCTTTGGCATAGTTGTGTGTTTATGATTATTGTTATAGAATGGCCCCGGAGAAAACTAATACTATATTTGAGGTGGAGGTGGGCGGAATGATTGCTCGCCACCTACAAGCAATGATACTAACTATTGTAGCGCATGTCACTGCTGCCGTACGTGCAAATACAACAGTTAACCAACCGTCGAGCACTGTTACAACCGCTAATACTACACCTCCGCCGAACACTAATGCAGCTACAAATTCTACTTCCCTGTTGAATACTAATAATGTCACGAATATAACCCCCCCACTGTATACTAATATTTCTGGTAACACGAATTCCCCGCGTCGAGAATGTTCGTATGAAAAGTTTATGTCGTGCAGACCTATAAATTTCAGTGGTACTGATGACCTAGCGGATTGGTGAAATGGATTGAGAAAACCGAGTCTGTAATCAACATTAGTGAATGTCTACTGGACCGTATAGTCAAATTCGCCCCTACTATGTTTCTGGCTCATGCCTTGATGTGGTGGAACACAGTGATACAGTTAAGGGGACAAGATGCTATAAACCATATGTCCTGGACCGAACTTAAAGTATTAGAACATTTTTGCCCAAGAAATGAGATCCTGAAATTAGAACACGAACTTTGGAATTTGGAAATGAGAGGCGCTGATCATTTAAGTTACACAAATCGTTTCAATGAATTGACTCGTTTAGTACCATGGTCAATTATTCCGGAATCCAAGCGCATTGAGCGTTATATTTGGGGACTGACCCTAGCCGTGAGAAGTCAATTCCACAACCCACCCAACTTTAAAAAGTGTTGTGTCACAAGCCAACGTTGTTACCTTTGGCCTTACAAGAAATGGTGTATTAAGAGTACAAGGAGAATCGTCCGGTTTAAAATGAATTAGTTATACCTCTAGAACACAAATGAAATCTCAGAGTAAACGAATCTGCCGTACAACTCAAAACTATGCTATGACCAGTTCCGTCATGAAACAAGATACATACAAGGGGTCATTGCCAAAGTGTGGAAAGTGTAAGTTGCATCATACGGAATGTCGAACGGCCATATGTCAAAGATGTGGAAAGATCGGGCATTATGCCCCAAGTTGTAGAACTATAATGAATACTTCAAATCGACAGTCTCAAACAACCCAACCTTGTTATCCATAAACACCTAGTCCCCAACCAATTCGACAACAATCTAATCAACAAACCCCATCTTCAATGAGCCTCCAGACATGTTATAAGTGCGTTAGTACAAAACACTTTAGGAGACACTGCCCCAAATTGAATCCCGATGTAGTAAAACGAAAAAATCAAGGGCAAACATCAACTTCCTATCCGGCTAGGGGATCGCTTCCGTAAATGGATCGGGCGAAGCGCGACAAGACCCATATGTAGTAACAGGAAGTTTCGATGTTATATTCGGTATGGATTGGCTATCTAAGTATAAAGCGGAAATCATTTGTAAGGATAAGAATGTTAAGATACCTCTTTCGAATGATTAGGCATTGGTTGTTCAAGGAAAGAAATCTGGTACTGTACTTACTGCCTCTCGTATCCCAACTTAAGGCATTAAAGTATTTACGCCAAGGTTGTACATTATACTTGGTGAGAGTAACAGTCAACTACCCCGATGAAAAGCGAACAGAAGATATCCCAGTGGTACACGAGTATTCAGATGTATTTCCCGATGAGTTGCATGGTTTACCACCGACCAGTGAATTCCGTATTGATCTGATACCGAGAGCAGCCCCCATTGCTAAGGCACCTTACCGAATTGCACCATTTAAAATGCAAGAACTATCCAACCAGTTGCAAGAGTTATTAGACAAGGGCTTTATCCGACCTAGTTATTCGCCGTGGGGAGCACCAATGTTATTTGAGAAAAAGAAGGATGGAAGTTTTCGAATGTGTATTGATTATCGGGATTTGAATAAAGTTACTATAAAGAATAGATACCCCTTACCCCGAATTGATAACTTGTTTGATCAGCTCCATGGTGCGAAGTATTTTTCAAAAATTGATCTCAGATCGGGTTATCATCAAGTAAGAATTCAAGAAGAAGATGTACCAAAAACAGCTTTTCGAACTCGGTATGGTCACTATGAATTTTTGGTTATGCCATTTGGATTGACAAATGCACCTGCAGTATTTATGGATCTTATGAACCGAGTTTGCAAACCCTATCTTGACATATTCGTGATAGTGTTTATCGATGACATTTTGATATATTCGAGAAGTAAGGAGGAACATGAACAGCATCTGCGGGTAATCTTGGAACTATTGAGACAAGAAAAAATCCAAGTAGATCCTAGTAAAATCGAGGCCATTAAGAATTGGCAAGTACCTAAATCACCAAAAGAAATTCGCCAATTTTTGGGACTAGCCAGGTATTACCGACGATTTATTGAAAACTTTTCAAGTATTGCTCAACCTTTAACCCTCCTAATTCAGAAAGATCGAACGTATGATTGGGGAGAAGAACAAGAAATGGCCTTCCAACCGTTAAAACAAAAGTTGTGTGAAGCTCCAATATTAAGTATTCCAGATGGAACTGATGATTTGGTAATCTATTGTGACGCATCTCGTAAAGGTTAAGGATGCGTACTGATGCAAAAAAAGAAAGTAATAGCACATGCTTCTCGAAAATTAAAAGTACATGAGAAGGATTATACGACCCATAATTTGGAATTGGGAGCAGTTATCTTTGCATTGAAAATCTGGAGACATTACTTGTACGGCACCAAATGTACCATCTATACCGATCACAAAAGCTTACAACACATATTTTATCAGAAGGAGCTGAATATGAGACAAAGAAGATGTGTAGAAGTGTTAAATGACTATGATTGTGAAA
>NW_027491237.1:2265000-2292500 GCF_021521415.1 Bidens hawaiensis | reverse complement strand
TTAATCAACGAGTTGGAGCAATATTTTATAAAACGACGAAAAGAACAAGGCATAATGCAAGGGCTGGATCACCAGCTTCGAACAAGAAAATTTAAACATATAGCATGTTTAACTCGTTCCACACGAAGTTTTAAGAAGTCTAATTTCAAGAATTTTAATCTTTATAAAAAATTTAAAAGAGATTCGGGTTTTAAAAGTTATTTGGAAGAACCAGATTTTCGTCGAGCCTTAATCAAAAGCTCTAGCCGTATTCAAAGGCGTAAAATGGTTATTTGGGGACCGTCTCAAGAAAATCCCCATTCCCCTCTTTTTTTTGGAAAAAACGGAAGATTTCCCTTTTCCTATATCTGACCTACTGAAACTTTTTTTTATATTAGAAATTGGTCAGGCAAAAAGTCAGAATTCGAGATTTTAAATAAACAATTCCAAATAAAAAAAACGACCAGGAAGACGCAATAGAATTCTGGGAGAACATTCCATATGCAAATCAAGAAGTGTTCTGTAACTAGCTCAATCAATTTTTAGAATATATATTAAATTACCCTTATTGATAATAGCTAAGAATATTGGACGTATTTTATTGCGACAATCTCCGGAATGGTACGAGGATTTCCAAGATTGGAATAGAGAAATTTATCTAAAGTGTAGCTATGATGGTCTTCAATTTTTCAAAACAGAATTTCGTAAAATTGGTTCAGCGAAGGTTTTCAGATCAAAATCCTATATCCTTTTCGTTTGAAACCTTGGCACAAATCTAAGCTACGACTCTCTGATAGAGATCAAAAGAAACAAGATGATTTTGATTCTTGTTTTTTAACAGTTTTTGGAATGGAAACTGAATATCCTTTTGGTGCTCCGCGAAAAACACCTTACTTTTTGAACCAATTTTGAAAGATATAGACTATAAAGTCAAAATAAGAAAATTTAATTTTAGAGTTCGAAGAGCTTTAAAAAAATAAAAAAAAAGAAGAAAACGCATTTTAGTTTTTAAAACAAATACTAAAAGAACTTTTAAAAGGAAAGAAAATTCCATTATTTATACCGCGAGAAAAATACAAATCAAATGAAACTGAAATAGAAAAGGATTCTATAATAAGCAATCCGAGAATTCATGAATCACTTAGTCAAAATCGACCTATAGGTTTCACAAATTATTCACAGGCAGAAGAAGAAATGAAACATAGAATTGAAAAAAGAAACACAATCATAAATCAAATAGAAATAAAGAAAAAAAATAAAAAGAATAATGGAAAATCACTGCCAAAAATTTGGAAAATATTCAAAATAAAAAATATTAAATTAATAGTTCAGTTTTTCTTTGAAAAGATATACATACATATCTTTCTATGTATCATTAATATGCGCAGAATCGCTCTACAACTTTTTATAGAATCAACAAAAAAAATTATTAAGAAATACATTGACAATAACGAAACAAATCAAGAAAAGAAAAAATAAATAAATAAAATGGACTTTATTTCGACTATCAATATAAAAAAGGCTTTTGATAATCTTAGAAATAGTAAGGGGAAGTCACATATTTTTTTTGATTTATCTTGTCACAAAAATATGTATTTTTAAAATTATCACAAACCCAGGTTATTAACTTCAATAAGTTAAGATCTATTCTTCAGTATAATGGACCGTCTTTTTTTTCTTAAGAATGAAATAAAGGATTTTTTTGGAAGACAAGGGATATTTGATTCCGAAGTAACACATAATAAACCTTGGTTTATCCCAAGCAACTTACTTCTTTTTAATTTGAATATAAATCCAAATTTTAGTGAAAATCAAAATATATAGGGAAGGCAAGAGGAGGGTGAGGATTTTTTAAATTTTAGCCCATCCAATTCAAAACAATATTTTGAATTAAAGAATCAAAACAATATTGAAGAATCTTTTTTAGAATCAATTGAAAACTAAACATATTATTTAAAGGAGATTTTCCTTTGCAATTAAAATGGACTAGATGTTTGAATCAATTGAATCAAAAAATGATGAATAATATCCAGATATACGGTCTACTGGTTAGCCTCATAAATGTAAGAAATATTACTATATCCTATATTCAAAGGAAAGAAATGAATCTGGATATAATGAGGAGACGTTTAAATCTTACACAATTAACTAAAAAGGGAATTTTGATTATGGAACCTGCCCGTCTATCTATAAAAAATGATGGACAGTTTTTTGTGTATCAAATCATAGGTATTTCATTGGTTCATAAAAGTAAGCACCAAAGTAATCAAAGATACCGAAACCCCCAAAATGTTGCTAAGAATCATTTTGATGAATCCATTCCAAGATATAAAAGAAAAACTCTAAATAGCGACAAAAATAATTCTAATTTGCTTGTTCCTGGAAAAATTCTATCGTCTAGACGTCGTAGAGAATTGAGAATTCTAATTTCTTTCAATTTAAAGAATCAAAATAATGTGCATAGAAATCAATTATTTTGCAAGGAGAACAAGATAAAAAAACTGGAGTCAATTTTGGATGAAAGTGAAAATTTTGACATAAAAAAAATAAAATAAATTAAATTAAAGTTCTTTTTTTTCCTAATTATCGATTAGAGGATTTAGCTTGTATGAATCGCTATTGGTTTGACACCAATAACGGGAGCCGCTTGAGTATGTTAAGGATATATATGTATCCATAATTGAAAATTTTGAGTGTCCTATATATTCTGTTGTTCTGTCAATCATATTTTTTCATTTTTTCTGCTGTCCGTGATCTGTAAATATCCATGTTGTATGCAAGTAACCCGATGCACACATGTACTGTCCAACATCCCAGTTTAGGATAAATAATAAGGAAATTGAGTATCAATTAAAGCTATAAATAAATAAAAAGATAAACTCTTTGGTATCATCTTTTTGTATCACTAGGCAAATGAACTCAAAAATAGGTTAATGTTAATTGATAAAATGAATAAAAAGAAATTATGATTGTTGTGTATACTACATTAAAATTTATGACTTTACTATTACTAATCAATAAAATCAATATCTGTAAAAAGGGGAGTATCAAATTATTTTATAGTAAAAAATTCATCTAATTCAATTCTTTTGAAAGAACCAGAAGAAAACAAAGTAAACAGAGGATCTGTTGAATTTAAAGTAGTAAGTTTCACCAATAAGATACGGAGACTTACTTCACATTTGGAATTACACAAAAAAGACTATTTATCTCAGAGAGGCCTGCGGAAAATTTTGAGAAAACGTCAACGGTTGCTGGCTTATTTGTCAAAACAAAATAGAGCGTGTTATAAAGAATTAATAGGGCGGTTGGATATTCGAGAGAGAAAAACTCGTTAATTTGAATTCTTCGCTTAAAGTTTGATGAACTTCTTTTCGCTTTCAGCAATTCATGGAAGAATGAATCAGGAAAAACCAATGACTGTACCATCTACAAGAAAATACCTCATGATAGTAAATATGGGACCTCACCACCCATCAATGCATGGTGTTCTTCGACTCATTGTTACTCTAGATGGTGAAAATGTTATTGACTGTGAACCAATATTGGGTTATTTACACAGAGGTATGGAAAAAATTGCGGAAAATCGAACAATTATACAATATTTGCCTTATGTAACACGTTGGGATTATTTAGCTACTATGTTCACAGAAGCAATAACTGTAAATGCGCCAGATCAATTAGGCAATATTAAAGTCCCTAAAAGGGCCAGTTATATCAGAGTCATTATGTTGGAGTTAAGTCGTATAGCTTCGCATTTGTTATGGCTTGGCCCTTTTATGGCAGATTTTGGGGCACAAACTCCTTTCTTCAATATTTTTCACGAAAGAGAATTGATATATGACCTATTCGAAGCTGCCACCGGCATGCGAATGATGCACAATTATTTTCGTATTGGTGGAGTCGCTGCTGATTTACCTCATGGCTGGATAGATAAATGTTTGGATTTTTGCGATTATATTTTAACAGGAATTGCTGAATATCAAAAGCTTATTACACGGAATCCCATTTTTTTAACGGGTTGAAGGAGTGGGCATTATTGGTGGAGAGGAAGCAATCAATTGTGGTTTGTCGGGACCAATGCTACGAGCATCCGGAATAAAATGGGATTTTCGTAAAGTTGATCATTATGAGTGTTATGATGAATTTGATTGGGAAGTCCAATGGTAAAAAGAGGGGGATTCATTAGCTCGTTATTTAGTACGAATCAGTGAAATGACAGAATCCATCAAAATTATTCAACAGGCCCTAGAAGGAATTCCGGGAGGGCCATATGAAAAATTAGAAATCCGCCGTTTTGATAGAGTAAAAGATACTGTATGGAATGAGTTTGACTATCGATTCATTAGTAAAACACCTTCTCCGACTTTTGAATTGTCGAAGCAAGAACTTTATGCGAGAGTTGAAGCACCAAAGGGAGAATTGGGAATTTTTTTGATAGGAGATAAGGGTGTTTTTCCTTGGCGATATAAAATTCGGCCGCAGGGGTTTATTAATTTACAAATTCTTCCTCAGTTAGTTAAAAGAATGAAATTGGCTGATATTATGACGATACTAGGTAGTATAGATATCATTATGTGAGAAGTTGATCGTTAAAATGATAATTGATACAACAGAATTACAAGCTATCAATTCTTTTTCTAGATTGGAATCCTTAAAAGAAGTCTATGGGATCATATGGGTGCTTATCCCTATTTTTACTCATGTATTAGGAATTACAATAGGTGTACTAGTAATTGTTTGGTTAGAGAGAGAGATATCCGCAGGTATACAACAACGTATTGGTCCTGAATGCGCGGGACCTTTAGGAATTCTTCAATCTCTAGCAGATGGTACCAAATTACTTTTCAAAGAGAATCTTCTTCCATCTAGAGAAGATACTCGTTTATTTAGTATTGGACCATCTATAGCAGTCATATCAATTTTATTAAGTTATTTAGTAATTCCTTTCGGTTATCACCTTGTTCTAGCCGATCTCAGTATTGGTGTTTTTTTATGGATTGCTATTTCAAGTATTGCTCCCGTCGGCCTTCTTATGTCAGGATATGGCTCAAATAATAAATATTCTTTTTTAGGTGGTCTACAGGCTGCTGCTCAATCAATTAGTTATGAAATACCATTAACTCTATGTGTGTTATCAATATCTCTACGTGTGATTCGTTAAGACATAAATTTCCCGCTATTTCTTTTCTTTCTAGGAAGGAAGTGTCATGAGTTGAATATATCTTTTCGTTTTTTTATTCATTATTCGGGGGTTGATGAAGGAAACCAGAAGGTTATATGAGTGAAAGAAACGGCTTATAAATTTGCAGTAAAAGATTGAATCTCATTTCCTATGTACAAAAGTGAAGAAATGTTAATATAAGTATTAGAGACTTTTTACCCCAAGATTGATTGATTAGTCATCATGACTTGAAGCGAGTTCAAAAGATCAACTTTATGAGGTTTTTACTCTCTATTACCATATGTATTACCCGAACGTAGATTGATAAAAATGAATGGATAGCTAGGAACACTAAGGTACACAAAGGATTCGTAATAGAGATTACGTAATTGTATTTCTGTGTATAAAAAGAATTAGGGGCTTAAAATTGGTAGAAATGATCAAGGAGTACTTCCCAGATTCCGATCCAGAGTATACTTCTATTCACCGATTAAGTAAATAAGGAATATTGGATTTTAATAATCCATATTAAATGGTGTTGACCGATAATAATCCCTATTCGTTTTATCGCCACTGGTGGTCCCAAATTCAAAAAAGTTGGCCCCCAATGGTCCCCCGTTAAAAATGACTTAATGGCGTTATAGTTTTTTCTGAATTTCAAACCAATGTTTTAGGACTTTTGATCGTTAGGAGGATACGAGTCGATTAGTGTAAAACTTAGTTTGATATAGTGCTTCAAAATGACGATACAATGCTTCAATCGGGTGTTTGAACTTACAATTAACCAAAATTAAGTCGTTTGGATCATTGTTTCGAGCTAAGTTTTACACCAATCGATTCGTATCCTCCTAACGATCAAAAGCCCTAAAACATTGGTTTGAAATTCAGAAAAAACTATAACGCCGTTAAGTCATTTTTAACGGAGGACCATTGGGGCCAACTTTTTTGAATTTGGGACCACGAGTGGCGATAAAACGAATAGGGATTATTATCGGCCAACACCATTTAATAGGGATTATTAAAATCCAATATTCCAGTAAATGACTATCAAGAACGAAGTAATCCTTTAACTTTGTTTAAGGTCCCCTGTTTTTGAGAAAGGAGAATAGGAACGAAAAAAAACAAAGAAATAGAAAGACTGAATGAAATTGCACTAGAAAAAAAAAGATTTTTTCTTTCTCTATATAGAGATATAATTCTTGTCATGATTCGCGAACTAATCCAACGTCTAATTGGATAATTGGATTTCGTATTCGAACATATCAAGAAATATTTTATTCAAGGATTAAGTTATTACTCAACAAAGAAGAATTTAAATTATTAAAAGATAAGATGAATTCAGAAGCAATATATATAGCAGATAGAATTTCAGTGTCTAATGAGACCCTACAATGGATTTAATTTTATATCTATCTATCTATCTATCCTACAAACATATCAAGAAAAAGAATAATGGACGGGTCCTTAGATTTATTTGTGACCTTTGAGGAGCCGTATGAGATGAAAATCTCATGTACGGTTTTGCAATAGGGATGGGAACAGTGATGTTATCATCTACTATGATTATCTAACAGTTCAAGTACAGTTGATATAGTTGAAGCGCAGTCAAAATATAGTTTTTGGGGAAAGAATTTGTGGCGTCAACCTATAGGGTTTCTAGTTTTTCTAATTTCTTCCCTAGCCGAGTGTGAACAATTACCTTTTGATTTACCGGAAGCAGAAGAAGAGTTAGTAGCAGGTTATCAAACCGAATATTCCGGTATCAAATTTGGTTTATTTTATGTTGCTTCATATTTAAATCTACTAGTTTCTTCATTATTTGTAACAGTTCTTTACTTGGGGGGTTGGAATCTTTCTGTTCCGTACATATATGTTCCTGATCTTTTTGATATTACTAAAAGGGGTAGAGTTTTTGGAACAATAATTAGTATCTTTATTACATTAGCTAAAACTTATTTGTTCTTGTTAATTCCTATCGCAACAAGATGGACTCTACCGCGGCTGAGAATGAATCAATTATTAAATCTTGGATGGAAATTTCTTTTACCTATTTCTCTAGGTAATCTATTATTAACAACTGTTTCCCAAGAGAAAGAAACAAGTATCTTATTTTTTTATAGATATTCACGATATGTTTCCTATGGTAACTGAGTTCATGAATTATAGCCAACAAACAGTACGAGCCGCAAGGTATATTGGTCAAGGTTTCATGATTACCTTATCACACGCCAATCGTTTACCTGTAACTATTCAATACCCCTACGAAAAATTGATCACATCCGAGCGTTTCCGCGGCCGAATCCACTTTGAATTTGATAAATGCATTGCTTGTGAAGTATGTGTTCGTGTATGTCCTATAGATCTGCCCGTTGTTGAAGTGTAAATAGGTATAATCCATGTAATAGTAGAAACTATCAAAATGAAGATAATAACTATAAGTATACAAAAAAAAGAACCCTTTTTTTGTAATGCCTATGATTTCCGCTCACAGATCCTGCTTGGACAAAACGGAAGACATTGTCAACAAATAAAAGAACGTCTAGTTCATTAACATCTCAGAAATATTCCGCCATAGTTAGGGCAGTCAAACCAACTCTCATACGAGCTCCCGGTGGTTCATTCATTTGACCGTAAACTAGAGCTACTTTTGATTCTGCAATATTTTGTTCATTAATTACTCCAGATTCTTTCATTTCCATGTAAAGATCATTTCCTTCAGGAGTCCGTTCACCGACTCCTCCAAATACAGATACGCCTCCGTGAGCTTTGGAAATATTGTTAATCAATTCCATAATGAGTACTGTTTTACCCACGCCAGCTCCCCCGAATAGTCCGATTTTTCCTCCACGACGATAAGGGGCTAAAAGATCTACTACTTTAATTCCGGTTTCAAAAATAGATAGTTTTGTATCTAACTGTATAAAGGCAGGCGCAGATCTATGAATAGGGAATGTTGTGCTATTATCTACAGGACCTAAATTATCAATAGGCTCCCCAAACACATTGAAAATTTGTCCGAGAGTCGCTCCACCGAGCGGAACACTTAGCGGAGCTCCCGTATCAATTATGTCCATTCCTCTCGTTAGACCGTCTGTAGCACTCATAGCTACGGCTCTAACTCGATTGTTTCCTAATAATTGATGTACCTCACAAGTCACCTTAATTGGTTGACCAACAGTATCTTGACCCTTAACTACCAGAGCATTATAAATATTAGGCATTTTGCCTGGAGGAAAAGCTACATCTAGTACCAGACCAATTATTTGGGCTATACGCCCCAGGTTCTTTTTGTCAAGCGTGGCAACCCCAGAACTAGAAGTTATAGGATTCATTCTCATAATATAATAATAAAGTAAAATGATCTAATTTTTTTGCAAAAATGAATTATCGCATTAAAAATAAATGTACGATGACAAGTTGATCGGTTAATTCAATAAGAAATGGGAGTTAGCACACGATTTTGTTAGTACCATCCAACCGAATCCAATTAAATTGTTTACTTATTCAATTTCAATGAGTGAATTTTCAAGTTCAACCAACCCATTTTCAAAATATCAAGTAGATGAATAAGATTGTTGAGAAAATCTTTCATTTGTCTATCATTATAGACAATCCCATCTATATTTTCTATGGACTTAAAACCTGAACTCTATTTATAATTCAGTATTTCTATATCATCGGCTCTTCTTATTTATTCTTATTTATAATGATTTACGTCTAGCCTGTTGTTCTATTTTTTTTAATCTTTTCGTAAAAGATAAAAAAAGATTTCAACAAAAAGCGCTTATACAACTATGAATAACAAAGCTCAAATCTACTTACATTTGCGGTAACATTCTAATTCATTTCATGAATTATTAGAAACTCACTTATCAGATTCACATTTTACCTTATCCTTAGTTTATAGCCCTAAACTCATAATGGCGATAAATAGATTATTTGAAATTCAATAATTTTCAATTGAGTGAGACATTATTTTACATCGACAAACAACAAGTAAAGGAAGAAAGAAATTATTTAGCACCTTTTTCCAATACTTATTGAAAGTGCATTGCTGTGTCAAAAGAAGGATAACTATACTGATTCGGTATACTCTAAAGACGCCCTCGGTACAATATTGACGATCTCACAAATATCTTTTTCCATTGAATTTACAGTTACTGATCCAATCTTTTACGGAATCGACCCCCATTTGACTGTACAAGAATATGTGGAGCTCAGCATGTATGGAAGCACGGGAGAACGTTCTTTTTCTGATATTATTACCAGTATTTGCTACTGGGTCATTCATAGCATTACTATACCTTCCCTATTCATTGCGGGTTGGTTATTCGTCAGCATAGCTTACGATGTGTTTGGAAGCCCTCGGCCAAACGAGTATTTCACAGAGAACCGACAAGGAATTCCATTAATCACCGGCCGTTTTGATTCTTTGGAACAACTCGATGAATTTAGTAGATCTTTTTAGGAGGCCTCAATGACCATAGATCGAATCTATCCAATTTTTACAGTGCGATGGTTGGCTGTTCACAGCCTAGCTGTACCTATCGTTTCTCTTTTGGGGTCAATATCAGCAATGCAGTTCATACAACGATAAACCTAATCCGAATTATAGAGCTACGACACAATCAAACCCAAATGAACAAAATGTTGAATTGAATCTGTAACATCCTACTTTTGATTATAATAATAAAATAAATGTCGTTTATTTTATATCGTGTCGGTTATCGGTTTAGATAATAAACTGTACATGGTTGGGCTTGGACTTTAGAAGATAGAATAAAAGATGGAATGGGCCTTAGGTCTATGGGCTTAAGGGAGTATAAATACCCCTTAAACCCTATTCCTTTCCATTTTATCCATCTCAATACCATAGCCTACACCTTGGAAAAACACACACAAACACTATCCTATAACCCGAACCAAGATCCGAAGGCGAAAATCCGAGTTTGTTGGTGCTGGAACATCGTGACGGACCAAAACAACATCAAGGAGCAGCTCGTGTTTGTAGTTCGACTCGTTTAAGGTACGTTTATAATCGAGAATCGTTTATTTAGGTTCGGATTCATCTAGGAAATCTTAGATTTGTATTCATATGGTAAAAACGAATCCACAAAGCAAATCCTACTGAATTTCATCAACATTTGATAGGTTAATCGATGGTAAATAGGTCGTAGATATAAATGCTTAAATCGGACCTTTATAAACCTAGTATTTGAAAGGTTTGGTGGTTGGGGTTTGTTGGCGCTGGAATTCCGAGTTCATTGATACCCAAATCGGGATGTTTCGTTAAGATTTGAGGGTTTAATTGCAGATCTGGTTTAGGTTGACTGTGGGTGTTCTTGACGATTTTGACTTTGACCCCATGAGTCAAAGTCTGGATAAGATTGTACAATTCGTTAAGATATGGTAGCGAATTGATTATCCCAGTTTGTTACGATCAGATAACGAATTAGTTAACCAATTCGCTATGACCAAGCAACGAATCAGTTCACCCATTCATTATGCCTAAATAGCGAACCAGACAGCGAAACAGATAACGAACCAGGTGATTCGTTACTCGCTAATTCGTTAAGAATAAGGTAACGAATCAGGGCTTGTTCAGATAACGAATTGGAGTGACGAATCAGATGTTGATCAGACGACGAATCAGTTAACGAACTAGATTGTGATTTAATTAATTGGCTAACGAATTAGTATTAATTCGTTATGGCGAAGAGATAGCGAATTAAATAATACATTAAAATCCTAATGGAAAAATGTGTTAAGACAACTCGACCCCAGCCAGGAGCTCTGCCCCTTGGACCCTGCTAGGAGCTGCCGCCCCTAGACCCCGTTGCCAGGGGCGCTGCCCCCGGACCCTCGTTCGTTGAGGGTTATAATTAGACTAGAGACGCGATATGGGTAGTGATAGATAATTGATACATGTAACTGTTATACAGTTAGTCGTGCCCAGCTCAAGAAAGGAATAACTATAAACGGCGAACGTAACCGCATTCAGGTGAGTTTCTAGCCCCATTTCCTTGTTATGTTTTCGGGGCTGTGTGCATACTCGATGTGATAGTTAATACACTTACCTTAAATGGTAAGTGTGTGCCATGTACAATTTATATGTTATGTATGTGTATCTTAAATGTGAATGAAAGCTTGTCGGTACGTAAACGTTCTTCGGATATTGCACGTGCTAACAAGGGATGTATGTTTATGATAGATGAATGTGTATGATAGATATATGTATGAATGAATGTGTATAAAAAAGTAAAGAATGTTATATATGTTACGAGTATGTAAAGACAGAATGTACGAAGATGAAGAAGTAAGGGATCAGACCCTAATAATATCTGAGATGGAGAAGAAAGGGATTAGACCCTAATAATATCTGAGATAGAGAAGTAAAGAGGGATAGACCCTAATAATATCTGAGATAGACAAGAAAAGGATCAGACCCTAATAATATCCGCGATAGACAAATGAAAAAGAGGGATCAGACCCTAATAATATCTGAGATAGAAAGGAAGGGATTAGACCCTAATAATATCTGAGATAGAATGGACAGTAAATATATAGTATGAAAGTAATGTATGTATGTATGTATGTATGTATGAAGTTATGTAATGAAAGTAAAATAGTAACGTAATTATTATGTGTCTTCGGATGCATAATGGAAGGTAAGTGTACGAATTGTATGTTATGTGATTAACTGGAACTCACTCAGCGTAGCTGAGTTTTAGTATGCACGCAGGTTAACAGAGTGAGACAGCTGGTTTGAGATGGACACATGGCAGGTTTGAAGAGGCTGGCATCTGAAGATGGTCATGATGTTTTGAATTTTATAATTTATGTTATGTTTTAAAAGACAAATTATGGATAATTGTAATGAATGGTTGATGTTTTATATTATTCCGCGAAAGTTTCAATTAACTCTGATATTTAGAACTGTGTTTATGAGTAAATCCAACACCAAATGTAGGGAACCGGTAACGGGGCCTTACAAGTTGGTATCAGAGCAACGTTCGAGAGATTTAAGCATCCTATAAGCTTAGACTTGAATAGAGAATGGGATTAAAGTAAGAAAAGAAAGAAGATGCCAATTCGTGATAGCCATGTGTCACTCAAGCAAGCTCAGTAACGGTAAAGTGTATGATTAATTATGTATGTAAATGTTAGCTTAATTGCTAAAGAAAGAATATGTTAATGCTAGGGATAGGATTAAATTGATTGTTCGATTGGTTAACTGTTTAGAGTAGAACCAGCACAAATAGACTCATAAGAGGATGTGAATAGGACATGGAAAGTAACGTGATCAGCTAATCATAGCTGGCCACTGTTATTACCTGTTAGGCTTACTATCCTTGTACTAAATAGTTCCTTGAGTGATGACGTTTGTGTTTTCCTTTCCAGAATACAATGGCTGGATCTAGGGCAGTTGTTGGAGCAGGAGGCCGCACTGGACGTAATGGCAGACCTCATCGTGTCCAACAACCTTCGGTAGAAACAACTTCCAACACCGAAGAAGAAGGAAGCGTAGCTGGAGGAAACCTTAACAAAAATGAAGAGGTTCAGCTAGATCCCTTAATCCAAGCAGCCATTGTCCAAGCAGTAGCCACGGCTGTGAAGAACTTGAACCCAGAGAGGTCCGCTGGAGACCGTGAAAGAACTACTGAAGGAGCGGGAGGAGGTGGTAGGAAAGATGAAGAAGAAAGAGAGGCCTCGAGTGAGGTTAAGTCTGTGAAAGTTGATGAGAGGAAGAGGGGCCGAGGTGGTTGCAACTATAAGTCCTTTAAGGTTTGTGACCCGCCGAAGTTGACTGGTTTGGGAGACGCAATCGCTACTCTTCAATGGATAACTGCCATGGATAAAATTATCTGAAACAGTGAGTGCCATCCCGACCAAGCTGTCGGTTATGCCACCCAATCGTTTGAGGAGGAGGCAATGTATTGGTGGGAAAGTGTGGAGCAGAGGAAGACCCAGGATGAGATTAAGGCCCTAAGGTGGGAGGATCTGAAAGAGCTGGTGATGAAGAGGTTCTGTGCTGACGCCGAGGTTGAGAGGGCGGAGATGATGTTCCTGAACTTGAAAGCCGGAACGATGACACATCGTGAGTATACCACCGAGTTCAACTGAATGTCTAGGTTGGTACCCGATATGGTTAACACTGAGGCTAAGAGGATAAAGTGTTATGTGAGGGGATTGCCACAGAAAGTCCGCACGCTAGTCAGGACAAGTAAACCGGCTACCTTTGACTCTGTTGTCGAGCTCGCAGAGATGGTTTATGCAGACCTGGCTGCGGATGATATTATGGTGGAAGAAGAGAAGAAAGATAAGAAGTGGGTCAATGTCAAACGACCCGGTACTCAGTTGTGGAACTCCAAAGAAAAGAAGTAGAAGGTGTGGGAGAAGAGGTCGTGTAAGACCTGCGGAAAGATGCACGCTGGTGAGTGCAAGTGGGGTAAAGGATCTGATGTTTTTCATAAGTGTGGTAAGGCTCACGGAGGAGAGTGCAGGCTTGGGTCGAATGTGTGTTATAAGTGTGGGAAGGTGGGAGATTATGCTACCGATTGTACTGCAAAACCCGCATGCTACATGTGCGGTAAGCCGGGCCATTTTTCCAAGGAATACACCGATGGTGGAGCTGGAGGGAGTGGAAAGAATGATGCTGATCAGACCAGGTCGAGGACCAGAGCCTACATGTTAACCCAGGAACAAGCCAAGCAGATTCCAGATGTTGTCACAGGTACGTTTTTAGTAAACGGTATTTCCGCTTCAGTATTATTCGATTCAGGTGCGAACAAAAGTTTCATAGGCACACCATTTAGTACATTAGCTAAAATGAAATGTTGCCGAGTGCCTGAAACTTTTATAGTAGAAACCGCTAGTGACACCTCGGTTAAAATAATGAGAATGGTTAAGAACTGTAAGATAGAGTTAGAGGGGCATGAGTTCCCTGTTACCTTGTATGTTATGACCTTAGGAGGGTTCGATGTGGTTTTGAGAATGGATTGGTTGTCTGAGTACGAAGCTCAGATAGTGTGTAAGAGTAGGATAATAAGGTTAAAGTCCTTGGATGGTAGTGTGGTGACGGTTTATGGTGATAAGGAGAGTTCTGGGCTTAATGTCATTTCGATGATAAAAGCCGAGAGTTTGTTAAGGCAAGGATGCGGTGCCTACCTGGCGTATGTTGTCAACACTATGGCCGAGACAAAAGAAATGAAAGATGTTCCTATTGTGCGCGACTACCCAGAAGTATTCCCAGAGGATCTTCCGGGGTTGCCACCGGAGCGAGAGATAGAATTCCAGATAGATTTAGTACAAGGAGCCCAACCCGTCGCGAAAGCGCCTTACCGTCTAGCACCGTCTGAGATGAAAGAATTGATGTCCCAACTGCAGGAACTCCTCGACAAGGGTTTTATTAGACCAAGTGTTTCCCCGTGGGGCGCACCAGTGTTATTCGTGAAGAAGAAGGATGGAAGTATGAGAATGTGCATAGACTATCGCGAGTTGAATAAGCTTACGGTAAAGAATAGATACCCTTTACCAAGGATTGATGATCTGTTTGACCAATTGCAAGGTTCAAGTTGGTTCTCACGAATAGATCTCAGATCAGGCTATCATCAGCTGAAAGTAAAAGAGGCAGGCATCCCTAAAACAGCGTTTAGGACGCGTTATGGACACTACGAGTTCCTCGTTATGTCATTCGGTCTAACGAATGCTCCCGCAACATTTATGGAAATGATGAATAGGGTGTGTCGGCCAATGTTGGATAAATCACTTATTGTCTTCATCGAAGATATATTGATTTATTCAAAGAGCGGGTTTGATCATGCTGAGCACCTGAAAGAGGTATTGGAGACTCTTAAGAAAGATAAGTTGTATGCTAAGTTTTCGAAATGCGCGTTCTGGTTGCGAGAAGTGCAATTTCTAGGTCACATGATTAATCCTGAAGGGATTACCGTTGACCCAGCTAAGATTGAAGTGATAACAAATTGGAAGACTCCACATAATCCGACTGATATACGAAGTTTCCTAGGGTTAGCTGGCTACTATAGGAGATTCATCGAAGGTTTCTTCAAGATAGCCGCGCCATTGACCGGTACGACCTTTCGATAGTATTCAGTTGGGGTAAGTTTCAAGAAGAAGCTTTTCAGGAGTAAAAGAAGAGACTCACACAAGCTCCAATCCTTGCTTTACCCGATGGTGACGAGGACTTGGTTGTTTGTACAGATGCTTCGCATCGTGAGTTAGGTTGCGTGTTGATGCAACGAGGAAAGGTGATAGCTTACGCGTCTAGACAGTTGAAATTCCATGAGAGTACTTATCCGACGCATGATTTAGAGCTTGCAGCAGTAGTACATGCTCTCAAGATATGGAGACATTATCTGTATGGTACTAAGTGTACCATTTACACAGATCATAAGAGTTTAAAGTACTTCTTCGAGCAGAAGGAATTGAACATGAGACAGAGGAGGTGGTTGGAGTTGATTAAGGATTACGACTGCGACATTAAGTATTATCCTGGTAATGCTAATGTGGTCGTCGACGCGCTAAGTCGTAAGAACGAGGAAGTCATTGCAACAGTGAAGTCATACTAGTTGATTATGAATTCAAGTCTGTTTGATGAAATTATCAAAGTACAGTCTGAAGTGTTGGTAGATGAAGGGCTAGTGAAGAAAGAAAGGATTTTCGGTCAGAAGGACGAGTTGATGGAAAACACTCATGGTGTTAAGACTAGGTTTGACCGTATGTGGATACCACGCCATGGAGATCTCACAGGTCGAATCTTAGATGAGGCTCATAAGTCAAGATATTCGATTCATCCAGGAGATACGAAGATGTACCAAGATTTGAAAAGAGATTACTAGTGGCCAAGCATGAAGAATGATGTAGTAGATTATGTTAGTAAGTGCCTAACTTGCTTGCAAGTCAAGGCAGAGCACCAGAAACCTTATGGAAAGATGCAGCCTCTAGAGATATCAGAATGGAAATGGGAACACATCACCATGGATTTCATAACTAAGCTACCTCGTACAACTAAGCATCATGATACCATCTGGGTGATAGTGGACCGTTTGACCAAAAATGCTCACTTTCTGCCCATACGAGAGGCCATCTCGTCAGAAACGTTAGCAAATTTGTTCATAAAAGAGGTTGTGGCCAAGCATGGCGTGCCGTTATCGATCGTGTCCGATAGAGATACCCGATTTACTTCGAGGTTTTGGAAGAAGTTCCATGAAGCCATGGAAACGAGATTGAACATCAGTACGGCGTATCATCCTCAAACCTATGGGCAGTCTGAAAGGACGATCCAAACCCTTGAGGATATGCTATGTGCTTGTGTTTTAGACTTTGGAGGAAGTTGGGATGATCATCTGCATCTGGCAGAGTTCTCCTATAACAACAGCTACCATTCAAGTATCGGTATGCCACCGTTTGAGATGCTCTACGGTAGACGATGTAGGACCCCGGTGTGTTGGGGAGAGATTGGCCAGAAAGAGATGGGAAGCCTAGAAGTTGTGCAAGAAACGTCTTTGAAGTTCGATCAGATCAAGGCAAGAATGAAAGCTGCTCAAGACAGACAGAAGTCGTATGCTGATAAGCGACGACGACCGATTGAGTTTAACGTTGGTGACAATGTGATGCTTAAGGTCTTGCCTTGGAAAGGAATTATCCGTTTTAGGAAGAGGGGGAAGTTGAGTCCGAGGTACATTGGACCATTTAAGATTATAGATCGTGTAGGTGAAGTGGCTTATAAGCTGGATTTGCCAGAACAGTTAGAAGGAATTCATTCAACCATCCATGTTTCTCATCTGAGGAAATATCTGGCGGATGACACGGCTCATGTGCCCTTGATGGACATTGAGATTGATGAACAGTTGAATTACATCGAGCAACCGATCGAGATAGTTGACCGCAAGGAGAAGCAACTTCGTCACAAGGTTATACCTTTAGTGAAAGTGATATGGAAGCATCGCAAGGGTTCAGATGCTACTTGGGAAGCTGAGGATGAGATGCACAAGTTTTACCCGAATTTGTTTATGTAATAGTTAGGTTTCGGGGACGAAACCTCTTTAAGGAGGGAAGAATTGTAACATCCTACTTTTGATTATAATAATAAAATAAATGTCGTTTATTTTATATCATGTCGGTTATCGGTTTAGATAATAAAATGTACATGGTTGGGCTTGGACTTTAGAAGATAGAATAAAAGATGGAATGGGCCTTAGGTCCGTGGGCTTAAGGGAGTATAAATACCCCTTCAACCCTAATCCTTTCCATTATATCCATCTCTACACCATAGCCTACACCTTGGAAAAACACACACAAACACTATCCTATAACCTGAACCAAGATCCGAAGGCGAAAATCTGAGCTTGTTGGTGTTGGAACGTCGTGACGGACCAAAACAACATCAAGGAGCATTTCGTGTTCGTAGTTTGACTCGTTTAAGGTACGTTAATAATCGAGAATCGTTTATTTAGGTTCGGATTTATCTAGGAAATTTTAGATCTGTATACATATGGTAAAAACGAATCCAACAAAGCAAATCCTACTAAATTTCATCAACATTTGATAGGTTAATCGATGGTAAATAAGTCGTAGATATATATGTTTAAATCGGACCTTTAAAAACGTAGTATTTGAAAGGTTTGGTGGTTGGGGTTTGTTGGCGCTGGAATTCCGAGTTCATTGATACCCAAATCTGGATGTTTCGTTAAGATTTGAGGGTTTAATTACAGATCTAGTTTAGGTTGACTGTGGGTGTTCTTGACGATTTTGACTTTGACCCCATGAGTCAAAGTCTGGATAAGATTGTACAATTCGTTAAGATATGGTATCGAATTGATTATCCCAGTTTGTTATGATCAGATAAAGAATTAGTTCACCAATTCGCTTTGACCAAAGAACGAATCAGTTCACCCATTCGTTATGCCTAAATAGCGAACAAGACAGCGAACCAGGTAATTCGTTACTCGCTAATTCGTTAAGAATAAGGTAATGAATCAGGGCTTCTTCAGATAACGAATTGGAGTGACGAATCAGATGTTGATCAGAAGACGAATCAGTTAACGAACTAGATTGTGATGTACGGAATTGGCTAACGAATTAGGTTTAATTCGTTATGGCGAAGAGATAGTGAATTAAATAATAAATTAAAATCCTAATGGAAAAATGTGTTAAGACAGCTCGACCCAAGCCAGGGGCTCTTCCCCTTGGACACCGCTAGGGGCTGCCGCCCCTAGACCCCGCTGCCAGGGGCGCTGCCCCCGGACCCCCGTCCGTTGAGGGTTATAATTAGACTATAGACGCGATACGGGTAGTGATAGATAATTGATACGTGTAATTGTTATACAGTTAGTCGTGCACAGCTCAAGAAAGGAATAACTATAAACGGCGAACGTAACCGCATTCAGGTGAGTTTCTAGCCCGATTTCCTTGTTATGTTTTCGGGGCTGTGTGCATACTTGATGTGATAGTTAATACACTTACCTTAAATGGTAAGTGTGTGCCATGTACAATTTATATGTTATGTATGTGTATCTTAAATGTGAATGAAAGCTTGTCGGTACGTAAACGATCTTCGGATATTGCACGTGCTAACAAGGGATGTATGTTTATGATAGATGGATGTGTATGATAGATATATGTATGAATGAATGTGTATGAAAGAGTAAAGAATGTTATGTATGTTATGAGTACGTAAAGACATAATGTAAGAAGATGAAGTAGTAAGGGATCAGACACTAATAATATTTGAGATAGTGAAGAAAGGGATCGGACCCTAATAATATCTGAGATAGAGAAGTAAAGAGGGATCGGACCCTAATAATATCAGATATTAAGATAACGAATTGGAGTGACAAATCAGATGTTGATCAGACGACGAATCAGTTAACGAACTAGATTGTGATGTAACGAATTGGCAAACGAATTAGGCTTAATTCGTTATGGCGAAGAGATAGGGAATTAAATAATAAATTAAAATACTAATGGAAAAATGTGTTAAGACAGCTCTACCCCAGCCAGGGGCTCTTCCCCTTGGACCCTGCTAGGGGCTGCTGCCCCTAGACCCCGCTGCCAGGGGCGCTGCCCCCGGACCCCTGTTCGTTGAGGGTTATAATTAGAACAGAAACGTGATATGGCTAGTGATAGATAATTAATACGAGTAAGTGTTATACAGTTAGTCGCGCACAGCTAAAGAAGGGAATAACAATTAACAGCGAACGTAACCGCATTCAGGTGAGTTTCTAGCCCCATTTCCTTGTTATGTTTTTGGGGCTGTGTGCATACTCGATGTGATAGTTAATACACTTACCTTAAATGGTAATTGAGTGCCATGTACGATTTATATGTTATGTATGTGTATCTTAAATGTAAATGAAAGCTTGTCGGTACGTAAACGATCTTCGGATATTGCACGTGCTAAAAAGGGAGGTATGTTTATGATAGATGGATGTGTATGATAGATATATGTATGAATGAATGTGTATGAAAGAGTAAAGAATGTTATGTGTGTTACGAGTACGTAAAGACATAATGTACGAAGATGAAGAAGTAAGGGATCAGACCCTAATAATATTTGAGATAGAGAAGAAAGGGATCGGACCCTAATAGTATCTGAGATAGAGAAGTAAAGAGGGATCAGACCCTAATAATATCAGATGTTAAGATAATGATTTGGAGTGACGAATCAGATGTTGATCAGCGACGAATCAGTTAACGAACTAGATTGTGATGTAACGAATTGGCTAACGAATTAGGCTTAATTCGTTATGGCGAAGAGATAGCGAATGAAATAATAAACTAAAATCCTAATGGAAAAATGTGTTAAGACAGCACGACCCCAGCCAGGGGCTCTGCCCCTTGGACCCTGCTAGGGGCTGCCGCCCCTAGACCCCGCTGCCAGGGGCGCTGCCCCCGGACCCCCGTTCGTTGAGGGTTATAATTAGAATAGAAACGTGATATGGCTAGTGATATATAATTAATACGAGTAATTGTAAAGCAGTTAGTCGCGCACAGCTAATGAAGGAAATAACTATTAACGGAGAACGTAGCCGCATTCAGGTGAGTTTCTTGCCCCATTTCCTTGTTATGTTTTCGGGGCTGTGTGCATACTCGATGTGATAGTTAATACACTTACCTTAATTGGTAAGTGTGTGCCATGTACGATTTATATGTTATGTATGTGTATCTTAAATGTGAATGAAAGCTTGTCGGTACGTAAACGATCTTCGGATATTGCACGTGCTAACAAGGGAGGTATGTTTATGATAGATGGATGTGTATGATAGATATATGTATGAATTAATGTGAATGAAAGAGTAAAGAATGCTAGGTATGTTACGATTACGTAAAGACATAATGTACGAAGATGATGAAGTAAGGGATCAAACCCTAATAATATTTGAGATAGAGAAAAAGGGGATCGGACCCTAATAATATTTGAGATAGATAAGTAAAGAGGGATCAGACCCTAATAATATCAGAGGTTAAGATAACGAATTGGAGTGGCGAATCAGATGTTGATCAGCGACCAATCAGTTAACGAACTAGATTGTGATGTAACGAATTGGCTAACGAATTAGGCTTAATTCGTTATGGCGAAGAGATAGCGAATTAAATAATAAATTAATATTCTAATGGAAATATGTGTTAAGACAGCTCGACACCAGCCAGGGGCTCTGCCCCTTGGACCCTGCTAGGGGCTGACGCCCCTAGACCCCGCTGCCAGGGGCGCTGCCCCCGGATCCCCGTTCGTTGAGGGTTATAATTAGAATAGAAACGTGATATGGCTAGTGATAGATAATTACCACGAGTAATTGTTATACAGTTATTCGCGCACAGCTAAAGAAGGAAATAACTATTAACGGCGAACGTAACCGCATTCAGGTGAGTTTCTAGCCCCATTTCTTTGTTATGTTTTCGGGGCTGTGTGCATACTCGATGTGATAGTTAATACACTTACCATAAATGGTAAGTGTGTGCCATGTACGATTTATATGTTATGTATGTGTATCTTAATTGTGAATGAAAGCTTGTCGGTACGTAAACGATCTTCGGATATTACACGTGCTAACAAGGGAGGTATGTTTATGATAAATGGATGTGTATGATAGATATATGTATGAATGAATGTTTATGAAAGAGTAAAGAATGTTATGTATGTTACGAGTACGTAAAGACATAATGTACGAAGATGAAGAAGTAAGGGATCAGACCCTAATAATATTTGAGATAGAGAAGAAAGGGATCGGACCCTAATAATATCTGAGATAGAGAAGTAAAGAGGGATCAGACCCTAATAATATCAGATGTTAAGATAACGAATTGGAGTGACGAATCAGATGTTGATCAGACGACGAATCAGTTAACGAACTAGATTGTGATGTAACGAATTGGCTAACGAATTAGGCTTAATTCGTTATGGCGAAGAGATAGCTAATTAAATAATAAATTAAAATCCTAATGGAAAAATGTGTTAAGACAGCTCGACCCCATCCAGGGGCTCTGCCCCTTGGACCCTGCTAGGGGCTGCCGCCCCTAGACCCCGCTGCCAGTGGCGCTGCCCCCGGACCCCCGTTCGTTGAGGGTTATAATTAGAATAGAAACGTGATATGGCTAGTGATAGATAATTAATACGAGTAATTGTTATACAGTTAGTCGCGCACAGCAAAACAAGAGAATAACTATTAACAGCGAAGGTAACCGCATTTAGGTGAGTTTCTAAACCCATTTCCTTGTTATGTTTTCGGGGCTATGTGCATACTCGATGTGATAGTTAATACATTTACCTTAAATGGTTAGTGAGTTCCATGTACTATTTATATGTTATGTATGTGTATCTTAAATGTGAATGAAAGCTTGTCGGTACGTAAACGATCTTCGGATATTGCACGTGCTAACAAGGGAGGTATATTTATGATAGATGGATGTGTATGATAGATATATGTATGAATGAATGTGTATGAAAGAGTAAAGAATGTTATGTATGTTACGAGTATGTAAAGACATAATGTACGAAGATGAAGAAGTAAGGGATCAGACCCTAATAATATTTGAGATAGAGAAGAAAGGGATCGGACCCTAATAATATCTGAGATAGAGAAGTAAAGAGTGATCAGACCCTAATAATATCATATGTTAAGATAACGAATTTGAGTGACGAATCAGATGTTGATCAGCGACCAATCAGTTAACGAACTAGATTGTGATGTAACGAATTGGCTAACGAATTAGACTTAATTCGTTATGGCGAAGAGATAGCGAATTAAATAATAAATTAAAATCCTAATGGAAAAATGTGTTAAGACAGCTCGACCCTAGCCAGTGGCTCTGCCCCTTGGACCGTTCTAGTGTCTGCCGCCCCTAGACCCCGCTGCCCCCGGACCCCCGTTCATTGAGGGTTATAATTAGAATAGAAACGTGATATGGCTAGTGATAGATAATTAATACGAGTAATTGTTATACAGTTAGTCGCGCACAGCTAAAGAAGGGAATAACTATTAACGGCGAATGTAACCGACTTCAGGTGAGTTTCTAACCCCATTCCTTGTTACGTTTTCGGGGCTGTGTGCATACTCGATGTGATTAGTTAATACACTTATCCTAAGTGATAAGTGTATGCCATATATGTATATGTGAATGTATGAATGGTTTCCTGTCGATACATGAACGATCTTCGGAATTGCATGTAAGGTTGATGTTATATGTATGTTGTAAGATGAAGAATGAATGATGTATGTATGAAACTTACGATTATGTATATAGAAGAGTATGTTAAAAATGTATGGAATAAATGGTACCGGACCCTAATAATATCCGAGGATGAAGGGTACCGGACCCTAATAATATCCGAGGATGGAGGGCACCGGACCCTGATAATATCCGAGAATGGAGGGTACCGGACCCTAATAATATCCGAGGTATGTAGGGCGAATGCTCTTTATAACGTAAGGTTAGATATGTATGTGTATGAAAGATTGATGGACAGGTTAAGTATGTAATGCGTACCTACGGGCACGCGTATATGTATGTAAAGTAAGTTATGTGTTTAACTAGAACTCACTCAGCGTAGCTAACTTTTAGTACGCACGTAGGCAAATAGGTTGAGGAAGCTCGCATGATGAGGACACATGGCAAAAGAATAAGAGTCTGGCATCAGAAGACTTAAAGACGTTTAATATTTATAATTGAATGGAAAGACAATATGTTTTATTATGACAAAGTTATGGATTTACATGTAATGTTTATTGAATTTTTTAATGTTCCGCGAATGTTTTAATTAACTCTGATATTTAGAACTGTGTTTATGAGTAAATCCAACACCAAATGTAGGGCTACCGGTAACGGGGCCTTACAATGAGTAATCAAATGAAATAAAGCACTGCAATAAGACCCCGTACCTAAAGCTAACATCATATAACCCAATTGAGACATTGTGGAATAGGCTAAACCCCTCTTAATGTCTTTTTGAGCAAGAGCTAAAGTAGCTTCGAAAAAACTGTTATTATCCCTATCAAAGAGATAAAATTCATTATGTGGGGTATGACTATGAAAAGAGGCATAAGTCTAGCTACAAGAAAAATTCCCGCAGCTACCATCGTAGCAGCATGTATAAGGACCGAAATAGGAGTCGGCCGTTCCATTGCATCAGGTAACCATACATGAAGGGGAAATTGTGCAGATTTAGCAATCGCACCGGTAAATAATAGAACATCGCACAAAGTAACAAACACAAAATTGACTTCGTTATTAGAAATCAAGTTATTGAATATTTGGAATAAATCACGAAATTCGAAACTCCCCGTTATCCAATAAAAACCCAAAATGCCTAATAATAAACCAAAATCACCAACACGATTAGTTACAAATGCTTTTTGACAACCCTTTTCTGCAACAGGCCGTGTGAACCAAAATCCTATTAATAGATACGAACATATTCCAACCAATTCCCAAAAAATATAAATTTGTATCAAATTTGAACTAGTAACTAATCCCAACATGGAAGTACTGAAAAAACTCAAATAAGCAAAAAATCTCAAGAATCCGTGATCATGAGACATATAATTATCACTATAAATAAGAACTATAATTCCAACAGTAGTGATTAATATTGACATAATAGAAGTAAGTGGATCGATCAAGTATCCGAATTCTAAAGAAAAATCATTATTGATAATCCAAGACCATACATATTGATAGACAGAACTACTATTTATTTGCTGAAAAGACAGATTGATAGAAAAAATCATGATTATACTTAACAATAAAACACTCTGAAAATCCCACATACGACGAAGACTTTTTGTTGCCGTCGGGAAAAGAAGAAGTCCTAGCCCTATTAACATAGGAACTGGAAGTGGAAGAAAAGGTATTATCCACGCATATTGATATGTCTGTTCCATAAAAAAAAATTTATTCTTAATTAATTGTTTCCGATTCACCGGATCTAGCCTATTTCGAAAAAAGTTAATAAAAAATCAAGATATGCACTAACTTATTGAATCATTTATTTTAGTATTTATTCTGAGTCTTTTCAAAATCGTTCAAATATTCAAAAAAAAAAGTTATAATTGGTCAACTGATATGACCAAGTGACATATAAAAACGAATACTTTTATATAGTAAAAAATTTAGAGCAAGGATCAAAATTTCAGCTAAAAAGAGTACTTTATCCTTATATGAATTATAGGATTAACTAAGAGCATCGGTCTAATGAAATAAAAACTCTTGATTTTAGTTAGTTAATTCCAACTCATTAACTAATTCATTATGGGATTGATTTTTTTCCATTTCAATCAAAACAATTTATTAGTAAAGTTTAGAAGATTATATATCTAAAATGAACTTTTTTGATCGATAAAGAATAAAAAATGTTTGCGATATTTTTTATGAAACCGCGTATTCTTTAACAGATTAATTAATAGTCTCGTTCAAATTTTCAAATCGAAGGTGTATTGTTTTCTCAAGTTTAACTAAAAAAAGACTCAATTTTTTAGTCAAAAGTTTATAATCCTTTGAGGGATTTTATTCTATGTAAATAAAGTATAGAATGAGGTAAATAAAGTATAGAATGAGTAAAATAAGGGTCTTTTAGGTTCTTTATTGATTTTATTAAGTTTTATATAGTAGATTATAAAGAGATAACTTTGAGAGATAAACAACGAGAACTAAAAGTTCCAAACCAAAATGTTTGGTTTTACTAATAGCGTATGGAATCAAAATTTTGTTATTTTGAGTTATTTTTTATACAATTTTCACCGATCTTTGACATATCGAAATCTAAATTTCTTTTTTATGAAGAGAATCATATTTAGATAAAAAATATATATAGATAATGAAAAAGAAAAAAGAATTCGTTTTAAACAATATATGTCTTTCACATCCAACTATAACAACGAGTAACTTTTAAATGGCAGTTCCAAAAAAACGTACTTCGATATCAAAAAAGCGTATTCGTAAAAATATTTGGAAAAGGAAAGGATATGGGGGGTCGTTAAAAGCTTTGTCATTAGGGAAATCTCTTTCTACCGCTAATTCAAAAAGTTTTTTTTGAACGACAAACAAATAAGTCCTAAAATATCGGAATAATCAGAATGGATTTTAAAAAAAATCAAAAAAAGTCTCAGTAATTTCTTAATATCAAAGTTAATCTAAAATGAACAATTGGCAGTCCCTATTCTAATCAATATGAAATAAACCCTTCATTTTAGAAAAGAATTATTCTGTTTTCGGAAAAAAAAAGAATCAAGAATAAAATACAAAATTTTTTCTTGATTTTTAGTATATTTTCACTCAAATTTTTTATGTTTTTCGGTAAGGCCAGATATAAGATTTTTAGTTCAAATTAATTACGTGTTGAAACTAATTCGTTCCATGTTAAAAATTTTTGAATAACTTTCTGACTTCTTAATTTATTTATTTCTTGATTTTTTATTATATGTTAATTTATTGAATGAGTTTTCTATATATCGATATCTCTAATTTTCAGCCCAATCAATAAAAGAACTTAATTTTTGCAATATTTTGTACAAAATATGTGTCAATTTGGAGTAATCTAAAATAGACATATTTTTGGAGTAATATAAAATAGACATATTTTAAGTTCATTGAAAATTTTATTTTTTGTTTCAAATTTATGAAATCAGATAAACCATAAAGAATGACAAAAAAAAGAAAAAATAGTCAATAAAATGAAACTAATGAACCTTCAAATTGACTTTTGAAGTAATTTTTTTTATCAATTTGAATCTTTACTAATTGAATCTTTACTATAAAAAACAGATTTGACTAAAACAACTGATTCGGTTGAATTGACTTGTTCAATCTCGACGATTGAATATAAATAGGCTATTATGAGTTCGAGCAAGGCGCTATGGTGAAATCGGTAGACACGCTGCTCTTAGGAAGCAGTGCTAGAGCATCTCGGTTCGAGTTCGAGTAGCGGCATGCCATCGTCTAAAGGATATCCAATAGATCCTATAATAAAAAAAATTCCCATTTCTTTTTATTAATTAAATAGGGACCCCCTCCCCCCTGCTTTTTTTCATTTTTATGATACTTTCAACTTTAGAGCACCTATTAACTCATATTTCTTTTTCTATTGTTTCAATTGTAATTACACTTCATTTGATAACCTTATTGGGCAATGAAATAATAACCATATGATTCATCAGAAAAGGGTATGATAGCTACTTTTTTATGCCTAACAGGATTCTTAATCACTCGTTGAATTTATTTAGGCCATTTCCCCCTAAGTGATTTATATGAATCATTAATTTTTCTTTCGTGGAGTTTCTCCCTTATTCATATAGTGCCTTATTTCAAAATAAGAAAAAATGATTTAACCACAATAACTACCTCAAGTACTATTTTTACCCAAGGCTTTGCTACTTCGGGTCTTTTAAATGAAATACACAAACCCACAATATTAGTACCTGCTCTACAATCGGAATGGTTAATAATGCACATAAGTATGATGATATTGAGCTATGCGGCTCTTCTTTGTGGATCATTATTATTAGTAGCACTTCTAGTCATTACATTTAGAAATCTTTTTTATAGTTCTAAAAGTAATAATTTATTAAAATTAAATGCATCATTTTCATTTGGTGAAATCCAATACAAGAATGAAAGAAATAATATTTTGAAACAAACTTCTTTTTTTATAAGAATTATTAAAAGGCCCAATTTCTTAAACAACTGGATTCTTGGAATTATCGTGTGATTAGCCTAGGATTTGTCTTTTTAACCATAGGTATTATTTCAGGACCAGTATGGGCTAATGAAGCATGGGGATCATATTGGAGTTGGGATCCAAAGGAAACTTGGGCCTTAATTACTTGGATCGTATTCGCAATTT
>NW_027491237.1:2190000-2257500 GCF_021521415.1 Bidens hawaiensis | reverse complement strand
AATACAATAACAATAATAGGAGACTGGAAACGAGAGTATTTATCCCGCATCCATTCTTCATATCTTCAGAAAAAATTGGATGCATAGAAATGGAAATTTTTGGTACAACAAGCCGCGATCTGATAGCTATAAATCTAAACAGAAATATTATATAGAAATATTATATAGATATAAATGAATCTCGATCCTGTAATCAAAGAAAGATAGCGAAAATTTTTCTTATCTTGTGACTTAGAAGAAATGGTTCTCTGTGAAGGAACGAAATGACAATTTATTCCTATAGAACAAGACGATTGAATTGGAAATATCGTCAAATTCTTACGGAGTCCAAAGAAATGAAAAGAAAAAAAGGGGGTCAACATGTTCCAATTTCATCTCTATTGAATTTGAATATCAGAATAGCGGATATGGTCATAATTCAATGTGTCAGGTCCACTTATTTTTCCTTTATTGATTTCTAATATTTACAATGGATTTCATTGGCCTAATTGAAAATAGGAATTTTGTTGATTAAACAGATGACTTATCATGATTCGTGATAACTAATATACTATAACTCATTAGATGATAATATTATACATTATAAAGTTGGTTACTTTTTTATTCATATTAAGCATATCGCTATTCTTCGTATGAATAGTACGACTAAAAAAACTTAAACAAAGCCCCTTGTCGGGTTTGAACCAAGGGCTTACGCGTTCCTGAGCGGGTCTGTACTATGTAAGGAAAATATGTCTTCTTATATAAGATATAAGAAGCCCAGTTACACATATACAGAAGTGCCTCGACAAAATGTCCATTTATATATAATAATTGCATTGTAGCGGGTAAAGTTTAGTGGTAAAAGTGTGTTTCGTTCTATTAACCCCCATAATATTTAAGGGGTCTTTCGGTTTGATTCATATTCCGATATAAAACTTTATTTCTTTTAAAGGATTAAATCCTTTACCTTTCAATGAAATATTCAAGGAAAATAGAAATTTTCGGGATTTTTATCCAAGGTCAATTAAAAACTGAAAACTTGGATTATGAAATTGCGAAACAAAATGAGAAAAATGGATCAATATGTCCAATTGAATGAGTATGAATAAATAATCCATGGATGAAAATAGACAAGTAGATTTCTAATTTCTAATCGTAACTAAATCTTCAATTTTTGTTTTGATTTGTAGCGAATAAATTGAAGCAAAATAGCTATTAAATAATGTCTTTAGTTTACTAGAGACATCGACATCTTTTTTTAGCTCGGTTGAAAGAAAACCATTTTCCTTAGGACCCTCTCAAATAGAAATAGAGAACGAAGTAACTAGAAAGGTTGTTATAACCGCCTTCTTCTAGAGGGATCATCTAGAAAGCGAGTCGTTTTGATTTGATGAATATATTCAAAAAAAAGCTAACATAGATGTTATGGGTATCCTTTTTTTTGTTTGTAAGATGGGTATCGTTTTTTGTAAGTTGGTTCACATCTTAAATCTAGCAATTTATCCATTTTCCATAAAGGAGCCGAATGAAACCAAAGTTTCATGTTCGGTTTTGAAATAGAGACGTTCAAAATGATGAATCGACGTCGACTATAACCCCTAGCCTTCCAAGCTAACGATGCGGGTTCGATTCCCGCTACCCGATCTATCTCCTTTTATATTTTTATATTTAGTCTATTATCTTACTATATTTATAATTTATCTTAAATACTCTAACTCTAATTAATACGTCATTCATGATTGAATATACAATTCAAAAAAATTTCTTACAAAAATCCTACTATATTCTTACTATATTCTTCTTTTTTTTTTCAAATCAAACATTAAAAGGATTAAAAGATCAGAAAAAATACCCAAAATAACAATGAAAGCGTCCATTGTCTAATGGATAGGGCAGAGGTCTTCTAAACCTTTAGTATAGGTTCAAATCCTATTGGACGCAATTTTTTTCCATATCTTTTTTTAGATTTCGAGATCAAAAAATCAATTTTGCATGATTTGAATCTGAAACGTTTGAGTACCCTTTTTATTTTATTGAAAAAATGGTTGAAAGGGTTGATCAATTTGTTTAGGCTGCTTCTTCCTGAAGTATAAAACGTTCCCTCTGTTCCTGAATAGCTTCTTTCAAAATGGCTTCCACTTCCTCGGTAAATGTCTTGGTAGATGATATTATTTCTTGAAAATGTGGTTTATTGGCTTTTAAGTAAGTACGTAACTCAACCTGAAATTTCCTTACCTGTCCAATTTCTAATGAATCGAGATAACCGTTTGTTCCGGTATAAATAGTAAGTATATGTTCTTCTACCGCGAGAGGGGCGGATTGGGATTGTTTAAGCAATTCACATAATCGTTGACCTCTTGCCAATTGATTCTGAGTAGCTTTATCGAGATCAGAAGCAAATTGTGCAAAAGCTTCTAATTCTGCGAATTGTGCCAGTTCAAGTTTTAATTTACCGGCTTCTTTTTTCATAGCTTTAATTTGAGTTGCAGACCCCACTCTGGAAACAGAGATACCCACATTAATAGCAGGTCGGATTCCAGCATTGAATAGGTCGGCAGATAAGAATATTTGTCCATCAGTAATTGAAATGACATTAGTAGGAATAGAAGCCGAAACGTCTCCCGATTGGGTTTCAACTATTGGTAAAGCGGTCATACTTCCTTCACGTAAAAGAGAACTTAATTTAGCATCTCTTTCTATGAATGTAAATAAAAAACATCTCCTGGATAAGCCTCGCGCCGGTCTTCGTAATAGAAGAGACATTTGACGATAAGCTTGCGCTTGTTTAGAGAGATCATCATAAATGATTAAAGTGTGTCGTTCACGATACATAAAATATTTAGCGAGAGCTGCTCCTGTATAAGGAGCGAGGTATTGTAATGTCGCAGGGGAATCCGCCGTTTCGGCTACCACAATAGTATATTCCACCGCGCCCCTTTCTTGGAAAGTAGTAACTACCAGAGCCACAGAAGATGCTTTTTGACCAATAGCTACATAAACGCATATTACATTTTGGCCTTGTTGATCTAGAATTGTATCTTTTGCTACTGTTGTTTTACCGGTCTGTCTATCCCCAATAATTAATTCTCGTTGACCACGTCCTATGGGAATCATTGAATCAATAGCAATAAGCCTTGTTTGAAGAGGCTCATATACAAAACATCGAGAAATAATCCCCGGAGCGGGTGATTCAATTAACCTATATTCAGAAGATGAAATTTCACCTCTACCATCAATAGGTTTAGCCAGGATGTTGATAACACGACCCAAATAGGCCTCACTCACTGGTATATGAGCAATTCTTCCTGTTGCTTTTACAGAACTCCCTTCTTGTATTAGCAAACCATCACCCATTAAAACAACACCAACATTAGTTGATTCCAAATTAAGAGCAATACCTATTGTACCTTCTTGAAATTCTACTAATTCACCCACCATTACTTCATCAAGACCGTGAATACGAGCAATACCATCACCTACTTGAAGTACGGTACCAGTATTTACAATCTTTACTTCTCTATTATATTGCTCAATACGTTCATAGATAATATTATTAATTTCGTCGGCTTGAATGGTTACCATGAGTATTTGTTAATTCTTTTTTGAAAAAAAAATCAATAAAAAAAATCAAAAATAATGCCTAAACTAAAGTAGAAGGACTAATCCGTTATTTGTTTAATCGCCGCCAAAATGCCAATATTGGCACTGATAGTACGTAAATGTAACTCGTTGTTTAAACAACTATTCAGAGTTCCTAGAGCTCCTTGTAAGGCTTGATGGAAAACCCGTTGTCGGACTTGATTACTGGCCTTTTGTTGTTCAAAATTGATAGTTTCATTTTTGTAATTTTCTAGCTGTTCCAAAGTCTTATAAGTTGAATCAATCAAATTCAATTTTTCTCGCTCTATTTCAGAGTATCCATTCACGCGAAGCTCATCTGCTTCTATTTCTACTTTCCGTAAGCGAGCCCGGGCTTTTTCCAGCTGTTCTATGGCCCCTTCGCACAATTCTTCTGAATTTCTAATAGTATTCAAGATTCTCTTTTTTCGATTATCTAATAAATCACTTATATCTTTCCATTCATTTCAAAAATTCCATGATCCCTACCCGAACCAAACATGAATCTTTCGATTCATCATTTGGCTCTCATTCTCAATATAAATTCCCATATTTTGATTGTTCATGTACTGAGCCTATCCTCTATTCTTTTGTCATATTCCAAAATGAAATCAAAATATCAAAAAGAATCACTAATCCAAGATCAAAATATTCGGACGACTCTTCTGACCAAACAAAAAATATGTAATTGTCAGCAAAGTTGTTTACTTTTTATAATCCAAGAAGTTTTTCTTACTTTATACACAATAAATAGGTCATCGATTCAACATTGGCTAAAAAACCCCCAATAAGTAGTTCAAATCATTTTATCGATATGAGTGTTTTATATTGATAAAATATTTATTTTGAAACCATCTGTAAATAAACATAGAGGTAGAAAGAATACCATGCTGCGTCTGGACTTCAAACAATTTAGCTTTAACCATGTTAATGGTCCCACATTATTGGTTGATAGAGAATCAAAGTGGATTTTCCAATAAATTTCGAAATGCTATAGTTCTTACATATGATTTCTGAATTGATTCACAAGTAATTCGCGAGATCATGCACTCTTCTTTCTTAGATATAACTGTTGGTGCATGATGTCAGTAGTTCAGTGTCTAGTGTCTATAATCGAGTCGTTTGGTTTTGAGTTTGTATGTAAGCGAAGTTGCTAACAAGTTCGCTGATATAGGCGAACTTGTTAGACAAGCGAAGTTAGTGACAACTTCGCCTGAACCTGCCATGCGAAGTTGTCGTGATTATATAAACTAGGTTACGGCTTAGATAGTTAATAGATCAGAGTTTATTCGTATTCGAGTCAGAGAGTTTTGTATCCGGTGATCATAGTATCACGTGCTTACGGTTGGAATACAACGTGTGTTTGGTTATCGTATCGTGTGTTAGCTCGTATTGTTTTCTATTCTCGTAAGGTCTTACGTAGGGATTCCGCACCTACGTAGAACGCGATATCTCGTGTAGATCCGGCTGGGAACCTACAATTGGTATCAAAGCATTTGCTCGATTGTGTGGTTCGGGATTATCACGCGGGTATAGAAATCGTTCCGTTCGACTATTCGCGGGACGAGTTTTCTGAGCTTTTGTGCTATACTCTCCTCCTACAATCTTAAACAACCCATAACACCTTCACAAACCTCGAAAAACCCAGAAATCTAATCTGCAGAAACTTCGTGTTCATCAGGCGAAGTTTCCGTCACTGTTAGTAGGGTTTCGGCGAAGATATAAGGTTAAGCGAAGTTATCCACAACTTCGCCTACCTCTTCAAGTTCGCTTACCTCAAGCGAAGTTACCCACAACTTCACCTACCTCCCAAGTTCGCTCAACTTAAGCGAAGTTATTCTCAAGTTCGCCAATCAGGCGAATTTAAGAAAGTGAGCGAAGTTACAAATTCACGCGAAGTTAAGTTTTAAGCGAAGTTATCCACAACTTCGCCTACAGTGCTGTTTGAAAATAAATTTTTGATTTTCGGATTTCTTTGAGTTTTGAGAAAGATGTCTTCGATAAACATTACTGAACTGGTAAAGATGGAAGTAGAAGCAGGTTCGGCTACAAAGGCACCTAAGATGCTTAAGAAAACTGATTATGTAGCGTGGAAAGATCGTTTTGAACAATATGTCAAGTATCAAGATGCCAAGATGTGGGTGTGCATACAAGATGGTTACATTCCACCTACTGCTGAGTATGAGGGTCGTGATCAAATCAAGAAATACAAAGAGATGGAAGAAGAGGAGAAGAAAATGTATGAGGCAGAAAGCAAAGCTCATGCAGCAATTACAATGGCTCTTCCACAAGAGATACTTCACACCTTCCGATAGTATAAAACTGCTAGAGAGCTTTGGGAAGCACTTGAGAACCGGTTTGAGGGCAATGTGGGAATCCGTGCATCGAAAATTAAACTTCTAAAAACCCAATTCTCGGTCTTCAAGTATCTGAAAAATGAATCACTAGATGATATCATCACTAGATATTATCATCTGATGACTGAACTCAACAACTATTCAATTGCTTACAAAGAAGATGAGAAAGTTGAAAAGCTTCTTGATGCTCTCCCACCGAAATGGGAGATGTATACTGTGTTGATGAGAGAAGATAAAGACTTTGCTGACTATGACCTGGAGACAGCAGTTAACAAGCTAAGAACGTTTGAACTGAACATGGTACGAAAGGAGACACCTACCGATCAGGTTCAAGATCCGGGTATGTATGGTGCAAAGGTTAACTCTGGATCAAGTTCGAAAACTGAATCATCTGCTTATTACTCTAAGGGAGAGTCAGGCGCGAGCTCAAAACATGAGGGACATGTATCTCTCAACATGAACGGTGATGTGTGCTATGTAGCTGGAGGGTCAAATGCTTCTTAACCTCAAGCGACCAAGAGTAGTTATTCCCCAAGTGTTTCAAACAACAACTACTCGAAGATGCCCATGAGTGTCAAATCTGCTGAACAGCAGTTTGCTCTCTATGCATCTTTTATTGCTTCGTATGAGAACTACATTCAGGGTAAGATCGTTGATCCTGCAGTTTTGGATGAAGACTATGACCAGATCGATGCTGATGATCTGGAGGAGATGGATCTGCAGTGGCAGATGGCTATGATTGTCAGAAGGGTGAAGAGGTTCATGAAGAAGACTGGCAGGAAGTTTGTCGGTGAGAGGCCAGGGTTTGATAAGTCGAAGGTACGCTGTTACAACTGTCAGCAGAATAGCCACTTTGCATAAGAATGCAAAAATGAACGTGTAGAACGCAGTCAAAACATATCTACACAGCAGAGTGGTAGTGGTAATGACTATAGAGCCATGATTTCCAGACAGAACGAGGAGTATAACTGGAATTTGCATGTTGAAGAAGTATTTGAACAGGCCAACTTGGCAAACATCGAAAATGCAGATAGTGAGAAGGGAACTGGCGAAAATGAAGCGTACATGGCAGATGTAGCAGACCAGCTCTCCAAGGTAAGTACCGAACTCCCTTGTACTAAGTGTGAACAGCTGTCTGAAAAACTAACAACTCTAACTGATCAGTTTGTTAGTTTGGATGCGCAATATAAAACTTTAAAAGAAGATCATCATTTCACTAAAGCTAGAGAAAATAGTTACAAAGTAAAAATTAAAGCTGTGAAACAGATATTAAAAGTCTTAAAGCAAAGCTTGCTGAAAAAATTAAAGTGATTGATCTTAGCTATGAAGTTCTAGAAGAGAAAACCAAACTAATAGCTGAAAGCGAAAAACAGATAGCTGATCACCAGGTAAAAGTGGTGGAACTTAACAGGAAACTGGAGCAATTCAGAAATTCCTCCGCTATACTTGATCACCTCGTTAGTGATCAAGGTTCCCCAAAAAGGGGAGGAATTGGTTATCATGAAGTTCCACCACCTTTCAATCATAATTACACTTATGACCATAGTAATCAGAAATCCGTCGATGTTGACTATGGTCAGACAGTTCCGGTTAAAGTAACGATTAAAGAACCAGAATTTAGTAAGCCTGTTGCAAGTGTTAAGATTTCTGCTCCGAGTCCTGTCTCATCTAACTCGGACAAGTCTTCTAAGTCGAGTGAGACAAAACAAGAGGAAGTGTTACCAAAAAGTGGAGAAAAAAATAAAACACCTGAAAAGAAGTCTCCACTAAACCCGTATGTCCCACCATACGTGAGACAAACGGGCAGTAATACAGCCTCAACATCTAAGACAACTTTTGATAAGAAAGTTGAAAACAGGTGTTGTTTTAGATGTAATCAACAAGGACATCTTGTTGCTGATTGTCCTCTGAAGCAGAGATTCAGAGGTGAGCCTTCGAGAACTGAGAATAGAACTAACGATAATGTTACAACTGAAAACCCATCAAAATTCAGAAATTGGTCTAATTCAGGTTTTCAAAGAAAAGGATCTCAGTTTTTCACTGCTAACAACCAAACCTTAAGTAATAATTCTTTTAATTCACGAAGGTTTGGATGGCCTCATAGTCAATCCATAAGAAGGTATCCTGTTAGGACTCACAGAAATTATTATGATACTAACTTTGGACAGCCAAGGTACGGAATGTATCGACCCAAGACCAATCGGTCTTGGGTCCCCAGATTTTAATCATCTGCTTTAATCGTGTAGGAACGGTTGAACAGGGCTGCCAACAATCAATGGGTTGTGGATAGCGGCTGTTCCCGGAACATGACGGGTAACAAGAATTTGTTACACGACTTGAAACCTGTTCAAGGAGGAAGGGTAAGTTTCGCAGGAGAGAGCGGTGGAAGGATTACAGGAATAGGGACGGTGTCGAATGGAAAGATGACTTTGGAGAAAGTAAACTTTGTTGAAGAACTGAAGCACAATCTGCTGAGTGTTTCGCAGATTTGTGACAAAGACTACACCGTACATTTTACAAAGAATGAAGCGATTGTGTTGTATCCTGGTTTTAAGATACCAGAAGATTGGATTGTTATTTAGGCTCCAAGAGTGAAGAATACGTATATCATGGATATGAGATCGACTGAGATGGCCACAGAAGAATCGTGTCTTCTGTCAAAAGCGACTGAATCGGAGTCCGAGTTGTGGCATAGGAGAATGGGACACATTCATCTTCGGAAAATGAACTACCTTGTCAAAAATGGGCTTGTGCTGGTTGTTCCCTTGAAGAATTTCAACTTTGAAGACAAATGTTTATCATGCAAAAAGGGAAAGCAACACAAGAAATCCCATCTCACCAAGAAGGTCAATTCAATTGTCAGTACCCTAGAATTACTTCACATGGATCTCTTCGGTCCCGTGAATGTAAGAAGTCTAGGAGGAACATCTTACTGCTTGGTGATCACTGATGATTTCTCACGATATTCCTGGGTATATTTCCTGAAGTCAAAGGATGAAACAGTGCAGATGGTAAAGAATTTGATTACCAAGGTGGAGAATATCATGGGGAAACAAGTTAAATTCATCAGGAGTGACAATGAAACTGAGTTCAAGAACTACGAGATGGAGATCTTCTGCTTACAGAAGGGGATAGAACACCAATACAGCGCACCGTATACACCGCAACAAAATGGAGTGGCTGAGAGGAAGAACAGAACTTTAATTGAAGGAGCCAGAACCATGTTGGCTGATTCGAAACTTCCCGTGGTGTTCAGGGCTGAAGCTGTTGCAACAGCCTGTTATATCCTTAATAGAGTGTTAACTGTTAAAAGATTAAATAAAACCAGTTATGAACTTATGCATGGGAGAAAGCCAAACTTGAGTGGTCTTGAACCATTCGGGTCCCCATGTTCGATATTAAAGACCAATTCTAAATTTGGTGAAGTAGCCGACGAAGGAATCTTAGTCGGATACGTTGTTAGGACTCCCAACAGAGGGGTCTTTAATACATCGAACAGCAAGGTTGAGGTGGTGTGTAACACCGATATCACAAGTTACAAAACACCAAAACCAAGCTCGGGACCCGCTGGGGTTTTCGACTATGATAGACTCTTTAAATCTTTTTACATACCTTATCTGGATTTTGCAGAAGTTGAGGAAAGAATTGCTACGAAGATGATATGCGATGAGGAAGACACTTTGGTGCAACGACCACAGTATGATGAATTTCAGCCTTCCTCGTCAAATACTGTCAATACCCCTGCTGCCTCTACTGAAGAGGAATTCATCAATCCGTTTCACTCTCAACATCAATCACCCATTGATGAGCTATCTTCGAACTTGGAAGATAATCTGAATGTCAGCTCGGTTCCGACTACGAGAATTCACAAAGATCATCCTTTGGAGAATGTGATAGGTGATCTGTCCGCCGGTGTACAAACAAGACAAAGCTTGAATGAGCACACCTGTGTTTACACAAGCATTAAAGAATCAGGCATAATCAACGAGTGCTTGTACACCTGCTTTATCAGCCAGATTGAACCAAAGAACTATCAAATGGCTCTTAAGGACAGCTCGTGGGTCGAAGCCATGCAAGAAGAGTTAGCTCAGTTTAAGAAAATGGAAGTATGGAACTTGGTTGCAAAACCAAGAAATGTGCATGCGATTGGCACAAAATGGGTCTTCAAATGTAAGAGAGATGAGAAAGGGATTGTTATCAGGAACAAGGCGAGGCTGGTTGTTAAAGGCTTTAATCAACAAGAGGGGATTGATTACAATGAGGTGTTTGCTCCTGTAGCAAGATTGGAAGCCATTCGGCTGTTTTTGGCATTTGCTGCTCATAAGGAGATGAAGGTTTTTCAGTTGGATGTGAAGAGTGCATTCCTAAACGGTAAAGTCGATGAGGTTGTGTATGTTGAGCAACCTCCAGGTTTTCCTGACCCTGACTTTCCCGATCACGTGTACAAGCTAAGTAAAGCGCTGTATGGACTACATCAGGCACCTCGTGCCTGGTATTCAACCTTATCAGATTACTTGCTTGAGAATGAGTTTGAAAGAGGTAAAATTGATAGCACATTGTTCTTCAAGAGAAAGGGTAGCGACTTTCTACTGGTGCAAGTCTACGTGGACGACATTATCTTTGCTGCATCAAAGGTCGCCATGTGTCAGGAGTTTGAGGCCGTCATGAAGAAGAGATTTGAAATGAGTGCTATGGGTGAACTAACTTTCTTTTTAGGATTGCAGGTTGATCAGAAGAAAGACGGGATGTTCATTCATCAAACGAAGTATGTCCATGATGTTCTCAAACGCTTCAAGATGGAGGGCAGCACTCCATATGATACTCCAGTCTGCGTCAATCACAAATTGGGTGCTGATTCAGACAACGATGCAGATGTGGACCCAACCCAATATCGGGCTATTATAGGTTCTTTAATGTACTTAACTGCTTCTAGGCCTGATATAATGTTTGCAGTTTGTCTTTGTGCACGCTTTCAGGCAAACCCAAAAGAATCTCATTTGAAGGGTGCGAAGAGGATACTGCGGTATCTCAAAGGCAAGCCGAAGCTGGGGTTGTGGTACTCGAGAGGAGGAGACTTGGAGCTAGTCGCTTACACAGATTCTGATTATGGAGGGTGCAATCAGAGTCGGAAGTCTACAACTGGTGGATGTCAGTTTCTTGGTGGCAGACTAGTGTCGTGGCAATGCAAGAAGCAGACCTCAGTCGCAATTTCAACCTGTGAAGTAGAATACATGGCAGCATCCAACTGCTGCCCCCAGGTTCTTTGGATTCAACAACAGTTGCGCGATTATGGTCTGAATTTCTCACTCACTCCTATTTGCATTGATAACACTGCTGCTATCTCAGCAACTAACAATCCCGTGAAGCACAGTAAAACTAAACATATTGACATACGTCATCATTTTATACGGGATTGTGCTGAGAAGAAGCTGATTGAGCTCGAAAAGGTTGACACGTTAGATAATTTCGCTGACTTGTTCACGAAAGCGTTTGACAAAACTAGATTTCAAAACCTTGTTGAGCTAAATGGGATGATCAATCCCGAGTAACCAAGTCATATGTTTGTGGTCAAAAAAAAAAAAAAAAAAAAAAAAAAAAAAAAAAAACGTCACTATCGCTTAGAATTATGTCGGTTGCCTCAGTTTGAAGGACATGTCTTCGGATATGTTTGGTCCTCATTCCTACTTGTAGAATATGAGGATAGCCATTAACCAGATGACTGAAAGTGACCGGGGCGGTTTATGATGAGTTTTTCATTCTTTCGCTGAAAATTAGTCGATCATACTTAGTTAGAAGGACACATACTAGTATGTGGTCGGTCCAGCTGATCCATTGGATCTTCGGGATAGCCGTTTCCCTGAAGACTTTGAGTTGGTCGGGGCGATTGATGTTAAAATTTTTTCTTTTCGGGAGATGAAATTATTTTTCAAGTCTACTACTTCGTAAGAAGTACCTTTACTATGTTTAACAGAAAATTGATCTAACCTTGGAAAATGATAGATATATTGATTCTGTGTGCTTAACTAGTGAAGTTATTAGGCCTAAAAGACTTTAGGACAGTCATTGTATGTCATGGTAGCTTTTTATGGTGCGTAAAAGTAGAAGTGATACTAACTAAATCTACTCGATTTATGTGGAAACTCCTTAAGAGTTGTGCATGTCCTCATACATATCTTTCCGAATGATAGGCAGAAAAGCGATTACCCAGTCATACACGAGCCCGTGAGTGTTCTGATTCCCGTGAAGATAGCGTGTCAAGACGCTGCAGTGATCCAGATTCGGGACTTGTAGTTATTTTCTACTTGAAGTTGTGTATATACATGTTACATTAAAAAAAATAATAATAATAAATAAAAAATAAAAAAAATTCTAGAGTTCATAATGATAATGATTATCAATCAAGACACAAGAAGCTGAACATGAAGCAGAGTCTAAGATCGAAGAGTAATTACTACTTAATCAGACACTATGGGTCGAGGTCAATTCGGGGTGACTTGGGGAAAGCCAAATACGCCTTGAGAATAGATAGGAGGCATCATAATCTCTGAGTTGTTGCCCACATAAGTTTTGAGCTTAATTGAACCTAACTCGTATCACAGAAACGATGAAAACCATTTTAAGTAGATTACCTGCTTACAACCTGTTTCTTTATGTCATAATACAGCTGAACACAGATATGTGTGACAGTCACGAAATTAGTATGATTCCTGTTCGGATCTTTTCTAAAACATGGTAGTCCCTGTCGAGACTGAAATTTGATCCCGTGTACTTTAATTTTTCAAATTCTTGTTAATTTTGTAATTGTTTGATTTTATACCTGGTTACTTGGTCTTGATCTTATCATTTAACGCTTTAAAGGATGTTTTAAAAACTTTATTGAAAATTGTTAAAAGTATAGGGGTTTGTTTTGTAAATACAGGCGAACTTGTTTATAACTTCGCCTGGAATAGGCGAAGTTATCGATAACTTCGCCTGTACTAACTTTGACCCTATATAAAGGAATTTAAAGGTCAAACAGTTTCATTATTTCAAAATATCAGCGAACTTATCCTCTGAAACTTAAGCGAAGTTATCGATCTGTTTTTATCGATCTTCTGTGTTTTTGTTACTTCGATTCTAATCAGATTAAAGGTGTGTAGGGTTTATAGTATCGTATAATCAATGTTTTTGAGGTTGATCATCGGTCGTTTCGACTCGATTATCGACCTCGTCTTTCGAAACCTTAAACACCCGATTTCAAACTTGTTTTTACGTGATAGTAAACTACTTGAACGTCTAAAACTTCATAAAATCATGTATTTCGGAGTCCTCGATCTCCGAAATCATCATCTACACGTCGTTCAAAATCTATAACTGTTGCCGATTCAAATTCGGCGAAGTTACAGTTTAGGCGAAGTTATCCGTAACTTCGCCTGAGGTTTAACTTCGCCTGATTATTGATTTTGAAACAGTTTATGAGGCGATGTTGTGATTAGGCGAAGTTATCCGTAACTTCGCCTGGACCATTTTACTTAACTATTTTCAGACGAAGTTCAATTTGAAGGGAAGTTGTTTCCCAACTTCGCCTCACCTTTAACTTCGCCTATACAGTATTGATCACAACTTCGCTCATGGTAACAGGCAAACTTGTGATTCGCTTTGACGTTTATCTAACTTAACCTGTTTGTTGCAGATATGGCTGCTGTTGCTGGAGCAGGTGGTGCAGGCGGTGATGACGGAGGTGATCACCAGAGACAGTTCTTCCCGGGTCACAACATGTACATAACATTAGACCCGGAGGCGAGCGGAGTTGATGATTTCCGCGAAATCATCACATTCCTTTTACGCTCGAGGCTATTCCACGCAATTACAACAACTCTGCCAATATCCTTGCCCAATATTGAGGATTTCTGGCAGACAGTGGAATACGACTGTAGAGTCGAGCCCCCGGTGATGCGCGCAACCGTCAACAATCATATTGTTCAGTTCTCTTCTGAACAAATCCGGGCGGCTTTACGATTTGGGAATGAGTCAAGGGATGATCCAACAGAGTTTGTAGCTCCTTTCCGTGATGGAGCGTTTTTACGAATGGGATACTCTGGTCCCTTGGGGGATACGCAGAGGAGGAAAGGCTTTTTACTTGACCAGTGGCGCTTTCTCATGCATGTTATGATCGTTTGCATGTCAGGGAGAAAGGCGGGCACTGATGGCATGGGCGCGACCATGCAGTCAGCGATGACTGCCCTGACTTACAACAAGCGATTCAGCTTTAGTCAGATGGTCTTTTATGAGATTGATCGTCAAAGAAGAGCGATGGCGCGTGAGCGATTCATCATGTATCCAAGATTCCTACAAATGATCTTGAATCATGTTGCTCCAACGCTTCCTCAACGCCGTCCGATCCGATACGTTGAGAGTGTGAACAAACGGATCTTCGCCCAATGTAGATCCTCCAGTGCGAGGAGCAAACCTGAGCTTCGTCCTCGACATACTCCACTCTTTGGGTACTTGATCAACCTGGGGTATGTGCCTGCTCGAGGGGACGAGTTTAGGGACCCGGCACCACAACAGGCAGGAGCACCTCAAGCTATACCTGCTGCTCATGTTGTGTCACTGGAGGAGAACGTGGACCTTGATGCAGAATTTGGTGGTCAAGGCTTCTTTGATATGAATCGGGTGGATCCAGAGGAGAACGTACAGGTCCCGGTTGAACGTGCTTCGACTGTGAATGTTACTAGGGCAGCTACAACGGTGGCTGGCTCTGATTCTGATGATGAAGTGGCAGAGGCCAGAAGGATTATGGTGACTCGAGAAAGACTATATGGGAAAAGAAAGAGAACAGATGATGATAGCGAGTCTGATTATGAGGAAGAGGTACAACAGTTGATCCGGAGGTCAAGAAGGGAACGGATAGGTGCAGGATCAGGAGCTGGTGAGAGCTCTAGGGTGGTACGTTTCACTCCACCAGCACTATCCGGTATGACAATGGTTCCCTCATCCCTACATGTTACAAGGCCAAGCGCTACGGGTGTTCCCGTGGTGGCTACCTCGTCTACTTTTGGCCTCCCACCCACTACTTTCCAACTTTCGACTCCTGAGATCGTTTCATTGCCGCCTCCGACCGTTACTCCATCGGAAGTCGTGGCACAATTTATACAGTTGACTGTTGTGGCCACTGCAGGGCTATCGGTGACGATACCATCTGCGGTTACGTCTATTTCTACTTCTGAGGTCCCGGTGACATCGGAAATCCCTCCTCAGTACACTCAAGATTTATCGCATATGAGGTTCGATTTCGATGCAACCCTATCAGACTCAGAACGAATAGCAGCACTGGAACGGGTCGTGGCAGAGCAGTCAAGGATTAATCTTATCCATACCCAGGCTATTCAGCGCCTAGTTACAGAGAATCAGATGCAGTCGTCCCTCCTGGTACAACATGGAAAAATCATAGATGCTTTCAAGGAGTTCTTGGCATCTCAGGGGGAGACGAGCTGTAAAGGCGACGAGTTGAGGACCAAGAGACGAAATGATAGAGACGATGATCCCAATGCATCGAAAGATGCAGGTGGTGAGTTGCCAAGAACTGATCAAGCTCTTGGAACTTCCACAACTCAGGGGGAGTGGACATCTGCAGCTGGTGGTGATGATGTGGTGGTGGTTGACGTAGAGGAGATGGATGATGTTTTGGTTGGTGATGATGATGATGTACTACCGAGTGATGTGATAGAGAAGATTGGTGAAGAGATTGTGATGGATACAGAGATAGAAGAGGGAGAGATAGTAGAGGAGAATGTGGAGCAAGAGATACCGCAAGTCGAGAACGTAGATATGAGTCAACAGATTGGGAATGATGAGTCTGAACGGGAAGAGCAGCCTAGATGGAAGGAAGGCTATGCTCAGTGGTTCGTCAAAACGAAGAAACCGGCGGTCCCTACAATGTTTAAGAAGAGTTACAACATTAAAGGCTATGCTGAAGCGAAGAAAGGGATTATTTGCTGGATATATGATGAGCAGTTGAGGCTCTTCGTGATTAAAAGGTATGACGGTGTTCAGTACTTTAGAAGGATGTTAAGATCATTGAATACACTGCCAGAATGTGAAGTGAAAGACTTAGCCAGATTGGGATTGATAAACAGAAGTGACGATAATATGGCTATAGTCATTGGGAAAATTGTATGGAAAGAAAGTATAAAAGAGAAGAAATTTGAGCTGTTGAAGCCACAAAAGGGAAAGCTTGTTGAAGACAAGGATAGAGGTTTGAGAGCTGATGGAAAGCCTTGGATGGTCATGAAGTATAAACCGATCCGGTGTTTGAAAGAAGTACCGATGAAGCTAATGCCCAAGGATGTGCTTAAAGACCTGAAGTGGTGGTTTGTAGATTGTGAGACAGCTGAGGCGGTGATGGAAGACGAAGATGAACAAGAGCTGCTTAGAGTGTACGATCCGATGCACTTGGTAAACTTATCGCAAGCTAATTTGCAGGTGTTGAATGACAAGAAGATATTTTATATTCCTGCTTGGAAAGACGAAGCGAGGAAATATCAAAGAGTTGTCTCGGTTTGTGTTCGAGAAGGAGTGCATGCTTGAAGATAGAAGATTGAAGATTACAAGACACGTGTTTGAAGCAAAAGAGATGAAGCTACTGCCAAGGGGGAGTCTGTTGGTGCATGATGTCAGTAGTTCAGTGTCTAGTGTCTGTAATCGAGTCGTTTGGTTTTGAGTTTGTATGTAAGCGAAGTTGCTAACAAGTTCGCTGATATAGGCGAACTTCAAGCGAAGTTAGTGACAACTTCGCCTAAACCTGCCAGGCGAAGTTGTCGTGATTATATAAACTAGGTTACGACTTAGATAGTTAATAGACCAGAGTTTATTCGTATTCGAGTCAGAGAGTTTTGTATCCGGTGATCATAGTATCACGTGCTTACGGTTGGAATACAACGTGTGTTTGGTTATCGTATCGTGTGTTAGCTCGTATTGTTTTCTATACTCGTAACGTCTTACGTAGGGATTCCGCACCTACGTAGAACGAGATATCTCGTGTAGATCCGGATGGGAACCTACAATAACTTTCCTAGCCTAGTTATAACAGAAAAAGTAAATCTAGTTGGATCCAGCCTATTATTGAAATAAACAACTCGCACACACTCTCTTTCCAAAAAAGATCAAGACCCCAAGCACTACACTTAGATTTATTATATTTGTTGCTAAAATATCGGTATTAAACCCGAAACTCCCGGCGGATGGCCAGTGGCCCAAAGAAACGAAAGAATCGGTTACATTTTTCATATGATCTCCCCATATAGATAGACTAAAAAATAGAACAGAGTTCTTTTTGTATTACTTTGTAATATTTACATATATATAGTTATAGTTTCCTACTTTCTAAATCGAATCAAAAATCTATTCAATTTAGAAATCATGAATTACTTCCTTGGTCCCACCCCCCTCTAAAAAAAGGCTTACGAACACGAACAGGAAGGATGAAAGCGAGTTGGTATGCTAATTCCTCATCTGCAAATCAGCCCTTCCCGTGGGTTATTTTCTCAACGAATAAGTAATTCTAGGAATGAAATCTTTATATAATTCGAAAAAACAAGCACAAGTCCCGGGCAATAAAATATGAAAAATTTTTCTTTTTCATATTTATAATATTAAACAAAAGGATTAGCAAATAAAAGTGCTAATGCTACAACTAGGCCATAAATTGTTAAAGCTTCCATAAAAGGTAGACTAAGCAATAAAGTACCTTGTATTTTTCATTCCACCTTGGGCTGTCTCGCGATACCTTCTACAGCTTGACCCGCAGCAGTACCTTGACCAACTTGAGGTCCAATAGAAGCAAGCCCTACAGCCAATCCAGCAGCAATAACGGAAGCGGCAGAAATCAGTGGATTCATGATAAGTTCCTCATACAAAAAAATGGTTAATGATACATTCAACCAATGAACTATGACTTAATTATTCCATTGCTACGATTCATTCGGTCGAAGTAACTACGAACTTCGAATTCAAGTAATAACATTACTGAATCATCAAAATTACTTTTATATCTCTTTTTTAGTTTCTCTCGCTAAATTATTTGTGAATCCATGCAACTTTAGTATTTCCGTTTTTTTATCCCGAATCGCTCTTTGAATTCTTCAATTTTTTTTGACTTAATCCGTTTATTCATTCAACTCACAGTCACAGATGAGACAGAAGGACTTCTATAGAATCCCCATCTACATTCACATTCGATTAGTAGGGAAAATTAGATATATCTTTAGCTCGTATATAACTAGTCAATATCTAATATCACATATACATGTCTTTTTTCCACAATGTAAACCAACTCTTTCAATTCAATTTGATAAGGATGCGTCTAACCCTTGACAAGGGTTAACCTATAGCCATACTTAGTTCGACCTACTCTCTACGAACCTTTTATGAACCCCGCTTTTTATCAATTATCCTTTCCCTTCCCCCTTCATTTATCATTTTTATCATTATCCTGCAACCTAAATTGATAAGATAATCAATAGATAAATTGGGTTGGCCGAATCGTTGCATAGAAATTGATTTGATTGATCTAAGTTCATACAATATATTATTTATTAATATTTTCCTTTGGTCAATCGGTGAATAAGATGAACTGAAAAGGGGAATCATTCTATAGAACATCCTTTTTTTAATGACATTTAATAATACGTGGTAATACCACAAGACTTCTTCGTCAAATTATGACTCCGAATAGTGAATAGTCGGATTCGATGACCAATCTAAACCAAATATTTATTTGGGGAAGGTATGATTATGATATAAATGGACCAAACAGGAATTTTAGGAAAAAGACCTTTGAGATCTCTTTCCCCCCTTTTTTCAATTCTCTACTCTAATATCTTTGTTGTAATCTTTTTTTCTATTACTCTGATCGTATATAGTGTAGTTGTATCTTTTCATTCCCTAAGTCAATTTTTTTTAGCCATGCACACATTACCTTAGGTAAAAAAAAAAGACTTTCTAGTCAATGGTGGCCCTCCATGGATTCACCTATATAAGTCGCGGCTAAAGTTGCAAAAATAAGAACTTGAATACCACTTGTAAATAATCCAAGGAACATGACGGGGATAGGAACCACTGAAGGTACTAAAGAAACAAGAACAACAACTACTAATTCATCGACTAATATATTTCCAAAAAGTCAAAAACTAAGTGATAGGGGCTTCATGAAATCTTCTAAAATGTTAATAGGTAAAAGAATTGATGTTGGTTGAATATATTTCCCGAAATAACTTAATCCTTTTTTGGTAAGACCCGCATAGAAATAAGCCACTGACGTGAGTAAAGCCAAAGCAACAGTAGTATTTATATCATTTGTGGGTGAGGCTAATTACCCATGAGGTAATTGTATGAGTTTCCAAGGTAAAAGGGCGTCTGACCAATTAGAAACATAAATAAATAGAAACATAGTTCCAATAAAAGGAATCCAAGGACCATATTCTTCTCCAATTTGAGTTTTACTCACATCTTGAATAAATTCAAGGACATATTTGAAGAAATTATGACCGCCGGTCGGAATGGTTTGTGGGTTCCGAAAGGCTAAAGCGGCTGAACCTAATAAGATGGCAATTACAACCCAAGAACTAATAAGTACTTGGCCGTGGACTTGGAAACCCGCGATTTTCCAATAAAAATGTTAGCCTACTTCCACACCGGATAGATCGTATAACCCATTTAGTGTGTTGATGGAACATGATAGAACATTCATATTGCCCTCTGATAAAAATAGAACTTTAAACAAAATTATTTTGATTCAACCATCTATTTCTCGACTTGACTACATGAATCGTATATTTTGAATACCATCTAATCAAATTCTATTCCTTTTTATTTTGATTTCCTTTTTGATATTCAGAAATAGTAACCGATTCGATAAATCTATGAAGGTTCCGAAATGAAATAAGTTATCTATCTTATTATTAATCACGGATTTCTTATATAGCCAGAACGGCCTTCACAAATTGCAATTACAAATTTGATAAGAATTAATCGGATTGAAGATATAGCGTCACCATTCGCTTGAATCGAAATATCTGCGAGACCAGGGTCACAATTTGTATCGATTAAACAAATTGTTGGAATTCCCAATGTGATACATTCTTGAAGGGCCGTATATTCTTCCTGCTGATCAACGATGATTACAATATCGGGTAACCCTGTCATATATTTAATCCCGCCCAGATATGTTTGCAAATGAGATAATTGTCTTTTCAACATAGCCGCATCTCTTTTTGGAAGACGGTTGAGTCCCCCTGTTTTTGTTCGGTTCTCAAGTCTCTAAACTTATGAAGTCTCGTTTTTGAAGTGGACCAAATTGTTAACATACCACCGAGCCATTTTTTATTAACATAATGACACCGAGCCCTTATTGCAGCCCATCTACTGAATCAGCTTCTTTATTTTTAGTGCCAACAATTAAGAATTGTTTTCCCCTACTTGCTGCATCAAAAACCAAATCACAAGCTTCTGATAAAAAAACGAGCAGTTCTAGTAAGATTTGTAATATGAATACCTTTACGTTTTGCAGAGATATAAGGTGGCATTTTAGGATTCCATTTCCTAGTACCATGGCCAAAATGAACGCCTACTTCCATCATCTCTTCTAAATTGATGTTCCAATATCTTCTTGTCATTTCTCCCCACACTGCCTCCCCCTTTTGAAAAAAAAAGCGAAGAGGTACACTGAAATAAAAAACTGTTCCGATGGAACCTTCTCTTCTACCGCAGATTGGCGTCGATACACAGCCCAAGCCATTATTCTTTTCTATTTGTTATTTTTTATTACTATTACCAAATCAAATTACTGCACCTAAAAACCAACAGATCCTTTTAAAAGATAAAAGAAAGGGGTGAATATGCTAATAGGTATCATTAAACCCTAAAAATAATAAAAAAATGATTTTTTTTGTGTATCATGTAAATTCTTTGAAGAAAGGCAAGAATCAAATAATTTTCTATGGTAGAACAAAATATCTTTCATTTCCCCCTCTAATAGATTCTTTTTTTTTATTTCAAAAGCAATGTTGTTAGGTTCGCTTGAAGGTGTTTTGAAGCCGCAACCAACAGGTATCATCCTCCAGAATAACGTTTTCTTTTAGGCCTTTCAACCAATCGATACGCCCCAGTAGAGCTGCTTTTGATAAAACCCGTGCGGTTTCTTGAAAACTCGCTTCGGATATGAAACTTTGAGTATTCATAGATGCTCTTGTTATTCCCAATAATACGGCTTGGTAACAGATCGCTTCTTCCAAAGCGCTCCCCATTCATTCCGCTCGCAACAATCCAATTAGTTCTCCAGGCGAAAAACATTAGACATTTCATCTTCTAAAACCAACAATTTTGATGTTATTTGACGTACAATAATTTCTATATGCCTATTATGTATCTGCTCCCCCTGAACCCCTGGGATCTATAAACCTTTTGGACCTTATTAACCAAAGAGATACGACTTTGCACTATAGTTAGCTCAGCAACAATAAAGAATGCCCAAGGAATTCCAAGAATTCTTGTTATACATTTATTCCAACCCTCAATCCTCTTTTCGAGATTCATCGATATTGAATCAATCGAACGCAATTCTAACACCTGTTCCACTTTTGGAAAACCTTGCGTTATATCACCATATCTTGATTTTTCATATATTAATGTAACTAATGTATCTCCTTCGTAAAGGATTTCCCCATAATGTCCATGAACAGTTGCTCCTGGAGTAGCCAAATAAGGCTTAGCTGATCGTATTACCACAGAGTCAACTTGAATAATTAGAACTTGACCTGATTTTGAATGCGGTACTTTTTTTGCTATACATACATTTTCACAAAGAAACTGCCCAAGATTAACGATTGTATATGTCTCTTCACAATAATTGTAATGGAGAAAATACCAATTCAAATTGAATGGATTTAAAATGATGTTATTACATGAATAGGGATTATAAATTTTACCATTTTCATCCAGTAAATAATATTGAAGTATTTGAAAAATATTTTTGAAATTGTCCAGTTGCAAATAGTTAGTTACCAAGATCTTATTATGGGTTATTAAATAGGAAATAAATGGAAATGATAAATTGGAAAACCTGTTCCTAAGGGGCCTAAAGAATTCCTAATTAGAATTAGGGGGTCCTTTTTGATTGATTCTTTTATCATATGGGGAGATTTTACATCGTTGAATGGGCCTATTCGAGAACAATTGGATGATGACAAAATTATCAAAGATTAAGATTCCTTATTTCGATTCAACAATGTATGAATAGTTCCTTGATTTGGATTAAGGGATTCTTGAATCCTTGCTTTTTTTATAGGAATAAATGGAAGAAAACAGATTGAAATTAGCGAGATCTGATCCATTCTCAGAAATCAATCCTGAACCCGGAAGATCGTTCCTTTTTCCGGTATATGAAATAGGTGACTTCGCTAGGTCGATTCGTAGAAAATCTCTAATCAAACCATTTGTTCTTATTTCAATAAAGGAAGCACATGCCTTTTCGTTCCTTTTGTCTTAGTCCCAATTCAACATTAAACAACTCCGAACTAATTGAATACTTGTGTCCCAAATTTCCAGAATTGGGTCGTAATAAAGGATAAAATTGACAACCCAAAGTTGTAGATTATCACTTTCCTGCAAGAGATCTGCCGGGAAAAGTCTTCCTAAATTTATACCATCCGTTTTTTTATATGGGACTACAGGTTGAACCAAAACAAAATACCTTTTTTCATACCTGGAAAGTTTCATTCGTTGGATATAGAGCCAATTTTTCAATTTTTTGTATTCTTTGGAATTTTGTTTTCCCCCTCCTGGTGGTGTCAATCGAAATGCCTTGTTTGTCTTTCCAGGAAAATGGATATCTCTAGAAAATATTATCAATTTAATTTTTTCTGATTTTTTCTTCACGAGGACCAATCCGCCTATTCGACTTCTTCTATTTAAAGTGATTTGTGTATCTACCCGAATAATACTATTGTGCCGTACCATTATGGAAGAAGATTCGGCTAAAATGTGGACTTCCGCGGGAATAAAAAAAATGGATTTACCTCCTTTTGGTATTTTGGCCAAAATACCTTGACTTCTCGATACTCAATCAAATCCTCTTCGTTGACGATTGAATTCAGTTCTCTAGTCACATATTTAGTAAGTCTCGAGCTCTTTCTTATATATCGAGGATCATCGAAATAAGCAAGAATACTATTTCTACGGAGAATACCATTTATGGGGATTTCAATTGCTATACCTAAAGAAGGTATTAGTTGGTTCTCGCCTTCTTGAATCTAGTCAAGTGGGATGATGACTCTATTTCTTCTCCTCTTTTCCAATAAATCAGAATTTCCCTCGAGAATGCCCGGATATCTGAGATTACGACCAGTACATGTCATTCGATTCAATTCTGAATAATAAGGAATCCTATCTCCTTTTTTATTTTTACCATAAAAATAAGAACAAAAAAATTTGTGTCTCGCTTGATTATTAGTTACTGAGGGGTTAGAAATATATCTTCGCTTAACAGAAAGAGAATAAGCGTTCATTTGATCTTGATCCTTGTGGATCGAACAGGGGCCTAGACTAGCTCTCCAGGGCTCCCCTAATAATCTCCATAAATGACTTGTTATTTGTAAGAGATGAATATTACCATATGTAAATTCAGGGGCATGGTACACATCGGTATTCTAGTGCATTTCGCCCTCTAAGTCAGAATAAATATGTTTTCGAACCTTCTCTTTCAAATTCAAAGTGGATGTTCTCGTGCGAATCTCAGCAATGACTTGTTCTGATTCTACATATTGATCATTTTGAACAAAAAGAAAACTTTTGGGCGGAATACACACATTGTGTACAATATCTTCACTCACAATAGTTACATACAAGTCTCTAGAACATAGAAAAGTAGGATTTCCATGACGTGTACGTGTCGGACGAACCAAATACTCATTGACTTTGATTTTTCCATTAGAAGGGGCTCGCACATGATCTGCAGTACCCCCTGTGAATACTCCGCCATCATGAAAAGTTCTTAATGTCAATTGAGTGCCCGGTTCTCCAATAGATTGACCTGCAATAATACCTACAACTTCTCCCAATTCGACCAGGTCATTATGAGCCGGACTTAGGCCATAACATAATTGACAAATCCAAGATGCACTCCTACAAGTAAAGGGGGTTCGAATAGATATTGGTTGTGCCCTAAAAGTTATGAATCTATTGACAAGTCCAACCCCAGTATCTTGATTTCTAGCAGCAATGCATCGCGAACCTATATATATATCATCTGCTAATACACGGCCAATTAATGTTTGGATAAAAATCATGTCCACCATCATTCCATTTCGAGGACTTACAGAAATACCTCGAACGGTGCCACAATCTGTTCGACGTACAACAATGTGTTGCACTACTTCAACAAATTTGCGCGTGAGATATCCTGCATCTGATGTTCGTATAGCGGTATCCACAACCCCTTTACGGGCTCCGTAGCAAGAAATAATATATTCTGTTAAAGAGAGTCCTTCGCGTAAATTGCTTTGAATGGGCAAATCAATCATTTGTCCTTGGGGATCTGACATTAATCCTCTCATACCTACTAATTGATGTACCAGAGACGCATTTCCTCTGGCTCCCGAAAAAGACATTTTATGGACTGGATTAAAAGGATCTGTCATCCGAAAATTAGGATTCATTTCTTGTCGCAAATATCACTTGTGGCATACCATATCTCGATCGATTGGCGTAATTTTTCTACCGTGTGTACATTCCCATAATGATGATGTTTTTCCAAAATAAAACTTTGTTATTCAGCATCTTGAACTAGCCATCTTTTAGAAGGTATTGTTAAAAGATCATCAATTTCTAATGAAATGGATGCGGCGGTAGCTTGTCGGAAACCTAGAGTCTTTACTTGATCCAGGATATGTGATGTATATCCTATTCCATAGTGATCAATAAATCGACTAATAAGTCGTTTCATGGCAGTTCCATCTATCACTTTATTGTGAAAGACCTGAGTGGGCCGTTCTGCCATCAGTACCTCCATATTGCGTTGTGCTGAGTAGAATTTTTGACAATGGGTTTGAGTCAGTGATTGGAAAACTTCCTTTTCTAGATCTTGATTCACATAGAAATTCCGCAATTCTAGTCCTAGTTAACCCGGTGAGATTCGAATTCCCCCTGGCCAGCATAGAATTACAACAGCCCTGCCAAAACCCCTGTATGGCTTCTTCTATCTCTCGATAAAGAGAAATATGACCAAGAGTGGTTCGAATATATATATATATATAAAGAATTTCTTTTTTTATACTTCTTACTATTAGATAGTATCCATAAATCTCATAATAGGTCCCCAAAGATTCATAGTGAATTTCGATAGGAACTTCTCTTGCAGCAATAACATGTTGATCTAGTCGCCATCGCAACCACAAAGGACTACCTAAATTGATTCGTTTTTGCCGATAAGCTCCAATTGCATCACAGCATTACAAAAAAAAGGGTTCTTTTTTTTTGTATACTTATAGTTATAATCTTCATTTTGATCGTTTCTACTATTACATGGATTATACCTATTTACACAAATACCCCGACGATTTCCACTCATTAAGACATAGAGTCCACTAAGCATATCTTGAGTTGGTGCAGAAATGGGACTCCAATAGTTGGAGACAAAAGATTCATATGAGAAAACATAAGTCAATAGTTGAGCCTCTAAAGATAAAGGCACATGAACAGCCATTTGATCCCCGTCAAAGTCCGCATTGAAGCCCTTACAAACTAATGGATGTAAACAAATAGCACACCCTTCCACTAAAATGGGGATGAATGCCTGTATGCCTAATCTATCCAGAATGTCCTATACAATAGGTTTTTTTTTTCCGAATTTGACTCTTAGCAACTCCTATGTTCGAAGCAAGATGTATTCTAATTAGGTCACGAATTACAAATGCCTGGAAAAGTTCTATTCCAATTTCGCGAGGCAATCCACATCGATGTAATGAAAGTGAAGGGCCTACGACAATCACTGACCGCCCTAAATAATCGACCCGTTTACCAAGCAGAGTCTCGCGAACTCTTCCTTCTTTGCCTTCAATCACATCTGAAAGCGACTTGTAAATTCTATTATGATCATCCCTCATTGGCTGTCCGCAGATTCCATTATCAAGAAGTGTATCCACGGCTTCTTGTAGGAATTTTTCCTGAGATATTTATTATTAATTCTTCTGGCGTAGCTATACTTGTTAATAGATCTGTAAGAGTATTATTTCGATAGATAATTCTTCTATAGATTTCATTAATATCCGAGGTCACTAGTTTATCCTCATCTATATGATAGATTCGTCTCAACTCAGGAGGAAGAACTTGTAATAGACACAAAACCAACCATTTTGGTTCTATATTTGTTCGAATAAAATGCTTAGCCAATTCCATGCGTCTAAGCAAAAAATATTTTCTTCTTCCAACTTTTCTATCTTCACATTCATTCCCTTTGGGTTCCTCTTCCTCCAATTATTTCTATTCTACCAATGAATAATCTATAATTATTAGTAAATCTAGATTTGCTAATTGTTGTCTGATAGAACTCCCCGGTAGACATCTCTCGATTTTGAAATGTATCGAAGCTCCAGGTAGTAAAAAAAATAGGGATCCGGTATTTCCAGGGTTGAATTTCATATTCCAATAAACCCCGTAATGGTAAAAAGTGGGTTTTCTATCTATGGGCCTAGCAAAATAAAAATTGGGATAGGATCCCCCCCCCCCCCAAAATCGGACGTGAAAGTTTCCTTTCATCCGGCTAAAGTAGGTCAAATAAAGAAAAAAAGATAAAGAAATGAGTTCTCGCTTTCAGATTCTAGAAAACTCCAAAAAGATCTACTCCTTACTCAAGTTTCGAGTGAAGATCAAGCAAAACTTTATTTTTATGTCTTCCTTATTCTTTTTATTTAGGTTTTATGAATTCTTTATTCAATTATGACATAAATGAAATGTGAAATTCTTGAGTAGTCTACTTCTTCTCGAATGATGAATCCAGTAATTCTTAATTAAAGAGAGTACCTTGAAATTCATAAGGAATTTACTTGTCTATGTACTGTTTCATTCGATCTTTAGGGTCCCGACTTCACCTCGATGGTTTGGCCACGATGCCCTTAAAGTCTATATGCGATAGATAGACTCTTGTAACCATGACACCTTTTCTATTTGCTTACTTGAACAGAATTTTTTTCTAAGAAAAGGAACTGTTTAATATCACAAAAGAAAAAGTTTATTTTTTTACGAGGTATAACTATAAATTCTTATGAAATCTACCATAGATCAATTCCCTTTTTGGGGAGTGTCTTGAATACATCCCTAATTCTGAGCTTCATGTTACTCCTACCAAGAAACATGTCATGTAAGGGCATCCCGATTGGATTAAATGGAATGACAGTTTCTCATTTCAAATTTGTAAAATCAGAATTTCGATCAAATCACACACCGCAGTATACTAGGTCTTCTAATTCGTTAAGAGGTTTATCTAAAAGATTCACAATATAACTAGGAAGACGTTTCAAATACAACACATGCATTACCGGGTATGCGAGTTTGATGTAGCCCATTTGATATCTTCGTATCCGAGAATCAACAAATTCGACTCCGCATTGTTCACAAAATTGCGGGTATTCCTTTTCATCTCCGATTACCCGCTAATTTCCACAAGCACAAATTCCACTTTTGATAGACCCAAATATTTCTTTCACAAAATAATCCATCTTTTTCTGGTTTATTGGTTTTGTAATGAAAGGTATAAGGTTTTGTCAGCTCTCCAACAATCTAGCCATTAGGCAAGATTTTTTTGGACCAAGCATTTATTTTTTGAGGAGAAACTAATCCAATTCGGAGTTGTTGATGTGTATATCGATCGATCATAGAAGAAAACTTCTTCTTCATTTTGATTAAGCTTCCTTCCTATTAAGCCAGAAAGTCTTCATAGATACAAGAAAATGATTCAGTTCCAGAGCTAAAGATCGTAGTTCTCGAACGAACAACCGAAAAGATTCTGGAGCATCTTCAGGATTCGGTATTCTTCCTCCAAACTTATAGTACCAAGTACTTCTTGGCGAGCTCTAATATGATCAGATTTATAAGTAAGCATCTCTTGTAAAATATAAGCAACGCCAAACCCCTCTAAAGCCCAAACCTCCATTTCTCCTACTCGTTGCCCCCTTTCTTGGCCCTTCCTTTAAGGGGTTGTTGTGTAAGACGTGAATAATGCCCACTGGAATGCCCATGGATTTTATCATCAACTTGATGAATTAATTTCAAGATATAAGGCTTTCCTATTATAACAGGTTGTTCAAAAGGATCCCACGTTCTTCCATCAAATATTCTGCTTTTTCCTGGAGACTCGGGTTCAAATATCCATGGATTCGCTGTTTGCTTACTGGCTTCATATAATTCAGAAAACAACAGTTTTCTCGAAGCTTCTTGTTCATATCTCTCATCAAAAGGCGCTATTCGATAATGTCTTTCTAACAAATCCCCCGCTAACCCGAGTGAAGATTCAAAAATTTGTCCTACATTCATTCGCGAAGGTACTTCTAATGGATTGAAGACCATATTAACAGCTCTTCCATCTTGCAAATAAGGCATATCTTGTCTAGGTAAAATTTTTGAAATGATACCCTTATTTCCAAGTCTTCCAGCTACTTTATCTCATACTTTTATTTCACGTTTCTGTAAAATATATACACGAATACTTTCTGTTTTCTCTCCCATCTGTCTTAGAGCTCTGGACCCATCTCACATCAATAACCCGACCCCTACCACCTATAGGTAGTTTTAGACAAGTTTCTTTTGAAGTATATACCCGCATGCCAAGTATGGTTCGTAACAATCTATCTTCCGGGGCATATGATGATTCTTTCACCATTTGGGGCGTTAATTTACCTACTAAAATATCACCGGTTTCCACCCAAGATCCCAGCATTACAATTCCATTTTTGTCTAAATTTCGGAGTAAATGGACTTCTAAATGCGGTATTTCATTAGTGACCCTTTCGGGGCCTTGGTTAATCTGAATTTCATATTTACGTATATGAAAAGAAGTATAAATATCATCATATACTAAGCGCTCGCTAATGAGTACTGCATCTTCAAAATTGTAACCTTCCCCTGGCATATAAGATATTAATACGGTTTTACCCAAAGCGAGTTCGCCACCGACTGTAGCAGCACCATACGCTAAAAATTGTCCTTTTTTAATGCTTTTACCCCGCCGAACCTGGGTGTTGGAACCCGATTCATTCGTATCAATCCAGTAACAATAACAATAACAGATCTCAGATCTGTGTATAATCGATTAATACGTTTATATGGATCTAGCTCATAATTACCTTAGATTTAATGTTGCATATGTGTATGTATTATCAGTATCTGTATATAGGTAGTTCGTATAATATTAAGATGAAGATCGAGAGAGGAATCGAACAAGGTTTCGTTAATTAACTCTCAAAACTTAAATTATTTGTGAACAGTGTTCACTACATATAGAAGACACGTCTGGTTCGCTAACATCCCCTAGTGAACCAGACACTACTTCGTTACATACATTAATTAAACGAAACACCCCCTGATTCGTTAACATCCCCTAACGAATCAGGAGGGAATACATTAAATGTCTTAGTTTGCTAACATCCCTTAGCAAACTAGACTTTACACATAACGAACTAGATAATAATTAAACTAATTATTACATTAAATAATAAACAAAACGTTAACGACAATTACAAAGACTCAAGACTCAAAACCGTGCACTTACAGACACCCCCTCGTCTTGAGCTCTTTGTCTTTAAATTATTTGAAGCGCTTGGACTGCCAGTCTCTTCAACTATGAATTCCATGCTCATGACACACACGAACAACTCGTTGGAATTGCATAGCCAGGTCATAGTCTTTTTGGCGCTCAAACAAAATATGCTTCCTGTGGAGCACGTCATTGTCTGTCTCTGATAAATTAACTAACCACATCGGGTCGATTATCTTGATGAGCTCAGTCTTCAGTCCTCTACCAAGAACAATGACGGCCTCGATAGTACGATTGTCATAGTACCAGCGGTTGAATGAGAGATGCATGTCTTGAGGCATCGTCTTCACAAGAACTGCTTCATCGTCTTGGGCGGCTTCACCTTCAGGACAAGTTTTCTCCAGCCAGTCCTCGGATCAATCTCGTCAATACGCTTACGTCATGGGACCTGGGGCTTGAAAAACTTGAAGCCATGATTGACCTCGAACAGTAAGTGTTGATGGAACCACTCAGCTGTTCGGTAACCCCCACGATTGATAAATGGACGTCTCACGAGGGTATGGACATCTCACCGCGGTAATATCAGAACGTCCCTTATCTTTTCATAGTACTGGATCCCCTTCTCCCATTTGATTATACATACTTTCAGCTCAGAATCATAAAGCCAGGAGACAATATCACCATGTATCTTGGAAACCGTCTTGAAGGAGGTCACTTGGTTTTCTTTAACCCAAGCTGCAGTTGTGTCTTTTCGTTCTTGATCAACATAACGATGTGCCTGAATAATCTTACCAACAGCTTTAAATCTGAACCAGCTCAGAATCTCTTCTACAGACGGATCAAACGGTTTACCAGTATAAAAACCCTTTCCTTTGGACTTCTCTTCAAGATGGTCTTCTGCTTCTATGATTGTTTATTCATTGAATATCGGAGCACCTTGATCAACGTTTGTGTGTTGATACAAGTTTGGATACTCCTCAGTAGTTACATCTTCCATCTCAATATCCTCATTCTCATAAATAAAATCCGTATTCATCTGAATAGACGGATCATCTTCTAAACCTTCTTCATTCACCACCTCAACATCTGGCTCAGTTTCTAACACGGTTAATTGTTCGTCATTAAGCCCAAGCAGTATGGAAATCTGCTCCCGTGTCAGAGACCTCTCCACAAACTCCCCAACCTCTATCTCATCCCTGTTAACCACACTTTTAACTACCCCCGATCCATCCACAAATATCACAGTATTAGCCGCAATCATCTCAATTGGCTTAGCAGCAGTTCGATCTTGATATATGATAATCTGTTTACCTGAGTCTTCACCGCCACTAGTACCAGCATCGGAAGATGAACCATGCGATTGTTTAGGCTCACCTCTGGCACCAGACTCATCAGGTTTTTTATCATCATCTTTGATTTTCTTCAGGGCATCTTCTTTGCATGTCAGTTGAAGGATTAACTCCTCTTGTTCCTTTAATTTCACCCCCTGAGACTCAACAATCGTACGCAAAGACTTAGTCACTTTCTAACAAAATAAGATATAACTCATCAACCGTCGTTGATTCTCTATAAATCTTTCTTGGTTCTGACGATCAGCTGCCATTTGGTTTTCATAAAGATGTAGAAGATTCAGCAGCATCTTAGTCTGACGGTTTGATGGCATGTTATACAGAGATTGATGAACTGGTTGGATTAGACCTTGAGGTCGAGTGATTATGATAAACGAGACATCACTTGGAGGTGGGGGAGTAGGAGGACGAGGAGGAGGAGGCCTCATCGAGGGTGTTGAAGGGATAATAAATAATGTAGCAGGAGGCCTTGGTATCTCAGATAATGCCATTTGAGGGATTAAACCAAGCCTTTCATGCGACACCAACGTCGTCGTCAATGTAAGCATCGGAGTACTAGTTGTAGACGGCACTGTCGAGCGTTGATTTGTTGATTGACGTGGTGGTGGAACCCCAAAAATTACCCCAGCCCTCTGTGAAACACATCTCTTCTTTGATGTTTCACCAGTTGCCACCGCTTTCCCTTTCTGTTTCCTTTCTTGTTGAGCTGCAATGGTGGCAGCTAAAGCAGCATTGACTGCCTCTTGTTGCTCTTGAAAAGCAGCATTACCAGCTCCACCATTACCATCATTATCATCATCATTTCCACCATCATCATTCCCACCTTCTCCCCCTTCACGCTCGGAGTCCGAATCGTCATGGATCCAGCGTTCATTATGAGGACATACATAATTCGGATTGATTATGTGACCAATCATCCGTTTATTTTGTGGCTTCTCCTTTCTATAAGTTAACATTCGATGCACAGTTTCAACTGTCATGTGTTCCATATTAAGTATATCGTTCACCAACGTCTGATCAATAACCAAATTCGGAATTAAATCTTGAATAATCAGCTGTAGAAAGCGAGGATACATCAAGAACTTCTTTGACTGAAGTGTTTGCTGAACTTGTTCTTTCAAATGAGCAAAGACTAGTTCCGAGAAGTTAAATGGCTTGTTCAAGATCAACGCTACAAAAGCTGATTGTAAGCTAAGTCTACATTCGTCAAACCCACCACGACGGCCACTCATACAATGAAGTAGAACATGTAGAAGATACTTGTATGGTGGACATAACCCATTCTTGTTCAACATAGATTTATGAATGTCACCACCATAACGCAAGCGTGTGAATAAACCTTTAACCAGCGGCCTGTCGAATTCAATTGGGTTGTTATCATTATCACCAAATTGAAGTACGTGGTGAATAACCTCAACATCAATCGTAATCGGGGTTTGATTGATTGTAGTTCGAATGTATTTATCGTCCTCAACATATTCAGCTATGTTCCAAAATTGCCTGATAATACTCAGATACACTTTAGGTCCAGCAGTTATAGCATAGTGTATCACTGAGCATCGTAAGAAGGCTAACATATCCCCATACAAATTCACATTTGCCATATCTTGATTCACGTAAGCACAGATATTATGTTTCTTGTCAAATGGTAGTAAAATAACATCGTCTTGTTGCTCTTGTTGTGGTGGTTGAACTTGTGGAGGTTGTTCTGGTGGTGGTTGCTCGTGTTGCCCTTGATCGGCAATTGGTGGATCTTGATTTACTTGATCAGCCATGTTTACTGTATAAATATAAACAATTATGAGAAATGTGAAGACGTAATATGTATTAAACATCAATATATGTCTAGTTATTTATAAATGGTGTATATTCGTTGTCAAAAGATATGTGTATTTAATTTATTTACGCGTTTAGACGATTTAAATACTTTAATTATTTGATTAAAATTGAATGTCATTCGTTAAATATCTCACTGATTCGTTATAATACAATAACGAATCATGTGATTCGCTATCAGGTAAATAAGCTAACGAAGTAGTCTTAGCGAATTAGTTTTCAAAATGACGAACTAAGGATCTAGTTCGTTATACTTTTAACGAATCCACATATGATTCGTGAACTCCATTCTTCGCTAAGCTAGTTCGTATATGTCCTTAACGAATTGGACACGAAACAGTTTCAATTCGCCAAAGAGAACGAATGGTCAATTAATTAGACTTAATCTTTGACCTTCAAAGTCAAAGTAAAAATTGCGATGAACATAGATAGTCAACAATATGAACCCAGAAGCAATTAGTCCATAACTATCGTTGAATCATCAAGACAATGAACGTGTTGAACTCGGAAATACACAATGAAGCTCATGGTGATGCGATTGAGACTCAAAACCCAGAGATACTGAGGTTAACAGGAGCAAACAAAAACATAGAATCTATGAAAACATAATCAACCCGGCAAACTATAATCAAACGTCGATTAAAGTCCACCAAGGGTATTGGAATCACATTCCGATTACATTGAAACATTAATAATCTATATTATCACAATGGTGCATAAACAAATCTGGGTTTAAAGACTCAGAAACCCTTAGACCACAAACATCCATAATTAGTCTATGAATACTGTAAGGCCTCGTTACCAGTATTTTGGTGTTGGATTTACTCATAAACACGGTTCTTAATATCAGAGTTAATTAAAATATTCGCGGAACATTAAAGCTTCAACCATAATATATTACATAATCTTCAAATCTTGTCTTATAAAAGCATTCAAAGACATTTAAAACAAAACATAGTCTTTAAAACATCACAATATTTCTTCGAGATGCCGGTGTCTTCGATCCCATGCCATGTGTCTTCAATCACGCGAGCTGCCTCAACCTATTTGCCTGCGTGCATACTAAAAGTCAGCTACGCTGAGTGAGTTCTAGTTAATCACATAACTTACTTTACATACACATATACGTGCCCGTAGGTACGCATTACATACATAACCTGTCCATCGTTCTTTCATATACATTCATAACTAGCCTTACGTTATAAAGAGCATTCGCCCTACATACCTCGGATATTATTAGGGTCCGGTACCCTCAATCCTCGGATATTATTAGGGTCTGGTGCCCTCCATCCTCGGATATTATTAGGGTCCGGTACCCTTTCTTCCATACCTTTTTAACATACTTTTCTATATACATAATCGTAAGTTTCATACATACATCATTCATTCTTCATCTTACAACATACATATAACATCAACCATTTCCTGGGAATACATGCAATTCCGAAGATCATTCATGTATCGACAAGAAACCATTCATACATTTCACATAATACATATATGGCATACTATTATCACTTAGGATAAGTGTATTAACTAATCACATCGAGTATGCACACAGCCCCGAAAACAAAACAAGGAATGGGGCTAGAAACTCACCTGAAGTCGGTTACATTCACCGTTAATGGTAATTCCTTTCTTGAGCTGTGCACGGCTAACTGTATAATATTTACATGTATCAATTAACAATTCTATCTCATATCGTATTTCTATCTTTTTTATAACCCACAATGAACGGGTGTCCGGGGGCAGCTCCCCTGGCAGCGGGGTCTAGGGGCGGCAGCCCCTAGCAGGGTCCAAGGGGCAGAGCCCCTGGCTGGGGTCGAGCTGCCAGGTTAGCTTAGAAAAATTTTATTTCCATTAACTGTCGTAACACATTTTCCATTACAATTTTCGAATCATTAATTAATTTGCTAACTCAAAAGTTCAAGGGCTTAATTGTAATTAATTCATTCTTTTTCTAAGTCCAAGGACTATTCTGTCATTTTATTAAACTTTCTAGTTCGTTATTCAGTATTTAATGAATTGACTTATCTTAGCGAACTTGTCCATGTAGCGAATTGAACCCTTAACGAACTGGACCTCTGACGAATCAGTCCATATAACGAACCAGTCCACATAGCGAATCAGACCAGGTAACGAATGGGACCTTAGACATACTGAGATATCCTTGAAATGTTGAAATGTGAAAGTCGAAATTTCAGAGAAAATTTTGAATAGAGTTACTTTAGGGTGAAGGAAGAAGACGAACAGTGAAGGACTGTTCGTGTTTCTTGTCCTATATAACTTAACACGCTACCCGAGGTACACAGTGTACGAATTACGCAATTCGTTTGAATTTTAAATAACAAATTAGCTAATTCGCTATTCCAGTTCGTTACCTTTGGGTAGCGAACAAGACATGATTCGTGTCTTGATTCGTTAAATATGTATAACGAAGAAGGGATGATTCGTTACAGAGTGCGGAAGCGAATTAGGTGAGCGAACTAGAAACCAGTTCGCTAAAGAATCACCTAGTTCGTTCCCCATAAATAAAGAAGTAGCTTGTAACGAATTAAAATCTTTATTTAATTTTAAATTAAATAATTAAATGAATTAAATAAAATTTTAACTTAAAAGAATTACCGAAAACCGTTTTATCCCGATAACTAAGTACCTTAAATTCGTTTCATTTTTACGAAACATAACTTAAAAGCATTAAATAATATGTAAAGTACGAAAAATAAAATATTTTTGGTATTTTGTAAAAAATTAAAGAATGTATTTACAAAAGAATATCCGAATTAGAAAATAGACAATCTTTTTGTGTTTTTCAATGATTTATCAAAAGCAGTAAATATTTTTGTGTTTTTGTTGAGTTTGAGCAGAGAATCATATTGACCAAAATGCCCTTCAATCATTGTTTTATATTTCAGCGATATTATGACTGGCGTTAAGTCGGTCATTGATATTATTTTCCTCTTAAATCTTATAACAAACCTTCGAGCATTTTTGTGATATGATTTATGGTTCAATTAGAGCTCAAAATATCAGAAACTATCAGCCCCTAATCTCGGTTCAAGATTAATTTGATTTTTGCCAAATCACCCCAACTTGACTTAAACCATTATAATGTTGATCAAAATTTGAACCTTTTTGAATATTTGAGCAATGCATCAGATTTCCTTTACTGTGAGTGAGTAAGCACGAGTCCATCGGTCGGCTTACATACATTGTATCCACTGTGGTCCGTTTCTTATTGGTATTGAGACGCACGCAAGGGAGGAACAATTGTATGACTAATAGCGGATTTTGATCAAGTCAGTAATTTAGATTGTACAGAGTACAGCAGTGATCAAGTTTAATGACTTTGGGTTTTCTCTAAGAAGCGAGTGAAATATTCATGCTTATGAATACCCAGATGATTAAGCCGCATAAAGACTCACAGTGTCCATAATCCTAACGCTTGTTATTTGCTTTATTATATTTTTGGGTGATCAACAATGATAAGGCTTGAGTATGATCGGTTATTACATTTCTGCCATCTTCACCGAGAATTTTGCTATAGACTAACACCTTTTTCAATTTGGCTTTTCTTTAAGTTTATATCACTTTCTAGCAGCTTGATTAAGACCTATCAATGCACCAATGATTAAGCACACAGTCTTTTAAGCTTATTTCTTTCTGGATTTGGGGTCAAATAATCAATGTACTATCATTTTCTCTTTTTACTACAAACACTCATGATTTTGAGGAGCATAAAACAAAATGATTTAAATTGCCCCAGTTAATTTATGTTCATAAATTAATGGCTATCCTAGTCATCTACAAGTAGAGAATAGGACCAAAACATGCAAGCACGTTTCACAAACTTAAATAAATGACTAAATTCTCAGCAAAAATTAAATAGAAAGCTTAACGAACGCCCCAAGTACTATCCATTTTTCAGATAAATGGCTAACCTGCAAATTTTCAAGAAATTAGCAGGACCAAACATACACAGGTATATGTTTTTCGAAATAGAAGTAAATGACATAATTTTCAGCGATCATAAGCAAAAATCTTTTTGGTTTTTCTCTTTACAAACTAAAAACACAATCTTTTTGTCTTTTTCAGATTTTTCTTTACAAAGACAAGAAAATTCACATTCTTTTTGACTTTTTCAGAAATTTTTCTGTACAAACAGAAATCACAATCTTTTGGAATTTTCTAATTTTAAAATGTTTTTGGTTTTTCAGATATTAAAATAAAACAAGAAAGAACAATATTTTTGATTTTTCTATGTTTTCTAATGTTTTTGGGTTTTATCTATACAAACTCAAAGCATAATATTTTTGTATTTTCTAGAATTCACCCCCTAAAACCTAAAAACAAAAATTATAAACTAGAACAAAACTAAAAATAACGATAATCATCCTAACTTTAGGATCTCAGCAAGGCTCTTCAATCCATTTAAACCAAGCAAAAAGTTAAAACCTGTTTTATCAAACGCTTTGGTAAATAGATCGGCTTTTTGAAAATCAGTGTGCACTTTCTCATGATCAATTAATTTCTTTTCATAACAATCCCGTATAAAATGATATCAAATTTCGATATGTTTCATTTTAGAATGTTGGACGGGATTCTTGGTGATACTAATAGCAGCAGAGTCATCAATCAAGATGGGAGTAGTAAGAAACTTCAAACCGTAGAAGCGAAGATGTTGTTGTATCCACAAAACCTGGGAACAGCAACTCGAGGCTTAAACATACTCAGCTTCGGCGGTTGAAGTGGAGACTGTTGTCTGCTTCTTACACTGCCAGGAAACAAGCCGGCTTCCTAAAAATTGACATCCCGCTGTAGTAGACTTGAAATTGATCTTGCATCCTCCATAATCTGAGTCTGAGTAAGCGGTAAGATCGAAAATATCATCTTCGTAGTTCCTGGATGAATCGAGTATCTTGATTTAAGAGCTTCATCTAAGATTCGACCTCTGAGATCTCCATAGCGTGGAATCCACATACGATCAAACCTAGTTTTAACACCATAAGTGTTTTCCATCAACTCATCTTGTTGGCCATAAATTCTTCCCTTTTTGACTAACCCTTCATCTACCAACACTTCTGACTGCACTTTGATGATTTCTTCGAAAAGGCTTGAATTCATAATCAGCTGGTATGACTTCACTATTGCAAGGACTTCCGCATTCTTACGTCTTAACGCATCGGCGACTACATTCGGTTTATCGGGGTAGTATTTTATGTCACAGTCGTAGTCCTTTATCAGCTCTAACCACCTTCTCTGTCTCATATTCAGCTCCTTCTGCTCGAAGAAATACTAAACTCTTATGATCTGTGTAAATGGTACACTTAGTACCATACAGATAATGTCTCCATATCTTGAGAGCATGCACTACTGCCGCTAGCTCTAAGTCATGCGTTGGATAAGTACTCTCATGGACTTTCAACTGTCTAGACGCGTAAGCAATCACTTTTCCACATTGCATCAACACGCAACCTAACCCACGATGCGAAGTATCAGTACAAACAACCAAATACTCGTCACCATCGGGTAAAGCAAGGATTGGAGCTTGCGTGAGTCTCTTCTTTAACTCCTGAAAAGCTTCTTCTTGAAACTTACCACAACTGAATACTATCGACTTTCGGGTCATACCGGTCAACGGTGCGGCTATCTTGGAGAAACCGTCGATGAATCTCCTATAGTAGCCAGCTAACCCTAAGAAGCTTCGTATATCAGTCGGATTCTGTGGAGTCTTCCAATTCATTATTGCCTCAATCTTAGCTGGGTCCACGGTTATCCCTTCAAGATTAATCACGTGACCTAGAAATTACACTTCTCGCAACCAGAATGCGCATTTTGAAAACTTAGCATACAACTTATCTTCCTTCAACTTCTCTAACACTTCTCCTAGATGCCCAGCATGATCAGACTCACTCTTTGAATAAATCAGTATATCATCGATGAAGACGATAACTGACTTATCCAACATCGGCAGACACACCCTATTCATCATGTCCATAAATGCTGCGGGAGCATTTGTTAACCGAATGACATTACGAGGAACTCGTAGTGTCCATACCACGTCCGAAACGCTGTCTTAGGGATGTCTGCCTCTTTCACTTTCAATTGATGATAGCCTGATCTAAGGTCTATTCGTGAGAACCAACTTGAACCTTGCAGTTGGTCAAACAGATCATCAATCCTTGGCAAAGGATACCTATTCTTTACCGTAAGCTTATTCAACTCACGATAGTCTATGCACATTCTCATGCTTCCATCCTTCTTCTTCACGAACAACACTGGTGTGCCCCATGGGGAAACACTTGGTCTAATAAAACCCTTGTCTAGCAGCTCTTGCAGTTGGGACATCAATTCTTTCATCTCGGACGGTGCTAAACGGTAAGGCACTTTCGCGACGGGTTGGGCTCCCGGTACTAAATCTATCTGAAATTCTATCTCTCGCTCCGGTGGCAACCCCGGAAGATCTTCAGGGAATACTTTTGGGTAGTCGCACATGATAGGAACTTCTTTCATCTCTTTCGTCTCGGCCGTAGCGTTGACAACATACGCCAGGTAGGCACCACACCATCGCCTTAACAAACCCTCGGCTTTTATCATCGAAATAACATTAAGCCCAGAACTTTCCTTATCGCCATAAACCGTCACCGCACTACCATCCAAGGATTTTAACCTTATTATCCTACTCTTACACACTATCTGAGCTTCTTACTCCGACAACCAATCCATTCCCAAAACTACATAGAACCCTCCTAAGGTCATAACATACATGGTAACAGGGAACTCATGTCCCTCTAGCTCTATCTTACAGTCCTTAACCATTTTCATTATTTTAACAGAAGCGTCACTAGCGGTTTCTACTATAAAAGTTTCAGACACTCGACAACATTTCATTTTAGCTAGTTTACTAAATGGTGTAGCTACGAAACTTTTGTTTGCACCCGAATCAAATAATACTGAAGCAGAAATACTGTTTACTAACAACGTACCCGTCACTACATCCGGAATCTGTTTTGCCTGTTTCTGAGTCAGCATGTAGGCCCTAGTCCTTGGCCTAGCTTGATCGGCATCTTTCTTTCCACTACCTCCAGCTCCACCATCAGTACACTCCCTTGCCATATGACCCGTCTTACCACACTTGTAGCATGCGGGTTTTACATCACACTCATTAGCATAGTGCCCCACCTTCCCACACTTATAACAGGCATTTGTACCAAGCCTACACTCTCAACCATGAGCCTTTCCACACTTGTGACACACATCCGAACCAGTACCCCACTTTCACTCGCCACCGTGCACCTTCCCACACGTCTTGCACGTCTTTCTCTCTCACACCTTCTGCTTCTTGTCCTTAGAATTCCATAACTGAGTACACGGTCGCTTGACATGATTGACCCACTTCCTATCTTTCTTCTCTTCTTCCACCACAACATCATCCGCAGCCAGGTCCGCATAAACCATCTCTGCGAGCTCGACAGCAGAGTCAAAGGTAGCAGGTTTACTCGTCCTGACTAGCGTGCGGACTCTCTGTGGCAATCCCCTCACATAGCACTTGATCCTTTTAGCCTTAGTGTTGACCATATCGGGTACCAACCTAGACATTCGGTTGAACTCTGTGGTGTACTCATGATGAGTCATCGTCCCAGATTTCAAGTTCAGGAACTTCATCTCCGCCCTCTCAACCTCGGCGTCAGCACATAATTTCTTCATAACCAGCTCCTTCAGATCATCCTACCTCATAGCCTTAATCTCATCCCGACTCTTCATCTGCTCAACCAACTCCCACCAGTACATTGCTTCTTCTTCAAACGATTGGGTGGCATAACCGACAGCTTGATCGGGACGACATTAGCTAATGCGGATAATTTTATCCATGGTGGTTATCCATTGAAGAGTAGCGATTGCGTCTCCCAAACCAGTCAGCTTTTGCGGGTCACAACCCTTAAAGGACATATAGTTGCACCCACCTCGGCCCCTCTTTCTATCATCAACCTTCACAGACTTAACCTCGCTCGAGGCCTCTCTTTCTCCTTCATCATCTTTCCTACCATCTCCTCCTGCTCCTTCACCTGTTCTTTCACGATCTCCAGCAGACCACTCCGGGTTCATGTTCTTTACAGCAGTGGCCACAGCTTGAACAATAGCTGCTTGAATTAAGGGATGGAGTTGGACCCCTTTATTGTTGTTAAGGTTTCCTCCAGCTGCGCTTCCTTCTTCTTCGGTGTTGGAAGCTGTTTCTACCGAAGGTCGTTGGACACGACGAGGCCTGCCATGACGTCCAGTGCGTCCTCCTGCTCCAACAACTGCCCTAGATCCAGCCATAGTATTCTGGAAAAGACAACACAATTGTCATCACTCAAGGAACCATTTAGTACAAGGATAGTAAGGCTAACATGTAATAATAATGGCCAGCTGTGATTAGCTGATCACGTTACTTTCCGTGTCCTATACACTTCCCTTTATGAGTCTATTTGTGCAGGTTCTACTCTAAATAGTTAATCAATCAAGCAATCAATTACTCCTATCCCTAACATTCACATATCCTTTCTTTAGCAATTAAGCTAACATTTACATACATATTTAATCATACACTTTACTGTTACTGAGCTTGCTTGAGTGACACATGGCTATCTCGAACTGGAATCTTCTTTCTTTTCTTACTTTAATCACGTTCTCTGTTCGAGTCTAAGCACAGAGGATGCTTAAATCTCTCGAACTTTGCTCTGATACCAACTTGTAAGGCCTCGTTACCGGTAGCCCTACTTTGGTGTTTGATTTACTCATAAACACGCTTCTTAATATCAGAGTTAATTAAAACATTCGCGGAACATTAAAGCTTCAACCATAATATATTACATAATCTTCAAATCTTGTCTTATAAAAGCATTCAAAGTCATTTAAAACAAAACATAGTCTTTAAAACATCACAACATTTCTTCGAGATGCCAGTGTCTTCGATTCCATGCCATGTGTCTTCAATCACGCGAGCTGCCTCAACCTATTTGCCTGCGTGCATACTAAAAGTCAGCTACGCTGAGTGAGTTCTAGTTAATCACATAACTTATTTTACATACACATATACGTGCCCGTAGGTACGCATTACATACATAACCTGTCCATCGTTCTTTCATATACATTCATAACTAGCCTTACGATATAAAGAGCATTCTCCCTACATACCTCGGATATTATTAAGGTCCGGTACCCTCCATCCTCGGATATTATTAGGGTCCGGTGCCCTCCATCCTCGGATATTATTAGGGTCCAGTGCCCTTCATCCTCGGATATTATTAGGGTCCGGTTCCCTTAATCCCCGGATATTATTAGGGTCCTGTACCCTTCATCCTCGGATATTATTAGGGTCCGGTACCCTTTCTTCCATACCTTTTTAACATACTTTTCTATATACATAATCGTAAGTTTCATACATACATCATTCATTCTTCATCTTACAACATACATATATCATCAACCATTTCCTGTCAATACATGCAATTCCGAAGATCGTTCATGTATCGACAAGAAACCATTCATACATTTCACATAATACATATATGGCATACACTTATCATTTAGGATAAGTGTATTAACTAATCACATCGAGTATGCACACAGCCCCGAAATCATAACAAGGAATGGGGCTAGAAACTCACCTGAAGTCGGTTACATTCACTGTTAATGGTAATTCCTTTCTTGAGTTGTGCACGGGTAACTGTATAATATTTACATGTATCAATTAACTATACTATCTCATATCGTATTTCTATCTTTTTTATAACCCACAACGACCGGGGGTCGGGGGGCAGCTCCCCTAGCAGCGGGGTCTAGAGGCGGCAGCCCCTAGCAGGGTCCTAGGGGCAGAGCCCCTGGCTGGGGTCGAGCTGCTAGGTCAGCCTAGAAAAATTTTATTTCCATGAACTGTCGTAACACATTTTCCATTACAATTTTCGAATCATTAATTAATTTGCTAACTCAAAAGTTCAAGGGCTTAATTGTAATTAATTCATTCTCTTTCTAAGTCCAGGGACTGTTCTGTCATTTTATTAAACTTTCTAGTTCATTATTCAGTCTTTAATGAATTGACTTATCTTAGCGAACTGGTCCATGTAGCGAATTGAACCCTTAACGAACTGGACCTCTGACGAATCAGTGCATATAATGAACCAGTCCACATAACGAATAAGTCCAGGTAACGAATTGGACCTTCTAATTCGTTATCTCTGTTAGCGAATAACTATAACGAATCAAAGGTAATTCGTTATCCTTTTCCCTTAACGAATTGGATACGAACTAAAGCTTGTTCGTTAATCTTTCCTTAGCGAATCAACACAAGAATCACCTGCTAATTCGTTACGCTCGCTGACGAACTAGGGTTAGGTCAGATAATGTCAGAAACATTCTCTGACATCGTATCCTCGTACCAGCCGCCTTTCCGGCGCCGTCGCCAGAAAAACGTGTTTCTGCACCGTTTTCACAGTTTTTCGTCCCGTTTGATCCAGATCTGAGCTAGGGTGATCCCTAAACTCATCATAGGTTCGGTTTATACCCAATTCCACCCGGATCTCGTGTTTTAAACGGTTTAACGGTGTCGGCCCGTCGTTTCGCAACTATATCTAACGGGTTAAGCTTATACAATATTAAACTATCGTTACCTCGGGTCGGTGCTCGGTTTCCTTCTAGATTTCGGCTAGGGATAAGGAAGAACTAGAGAGAAATCTTAAGTGTGTGTTTTTGGGTGGTGTATGGAATATGTGTGAATGTGGATTAAGTGATGTTTAATGGTATTTATATTTAGGGGTCATGGGCTTAAGCCCATGGTCTTTCCTTCTTCTTTCATACCCCAAGTCCATAACCCATATTCATTTACCCAACACTAGCCCAACTCATATTCTATTTATCTAATCCGATAACGACCCACTATAAAATAGACGAAGTTTATTTTTTTAATATAACCGAAAGTAGGATGTTACAAATACATAATCATTTTTGACGAAAATAACATCGCGATGATCGTCTATACCTTAGACACACTGAGATATCCTTGAAATGTCGAAATGTGAAAGTCGAAATTTCAGAGAAAATTTTGAATAGAGTTACTTTAGGGTGAAGGAAGAAAACGAACAGTGAAGGACTGTTCGTGTTTCTTGTCCAATATAACTTAACACGCTACCCGAGGTACACAGTGTACGAATTACGCAATTTGTTTGAATTTTAAATAACGAATTAGCTAATTCGCTATTCCAGTTCGTAACCTTTGGGTGGCGAACAAGACATGATTCGTGTCTTGATTCGTTAAATATGTATAACGAAGAAGGGATGATTCGTTACAGAGTGCATAAGCGAATTAGGTGAGAGAACTAGAAATCAGTTCGCTAAAGAATCACCTAGTTCGTTATCCATAAATAACGAAGTAGCTTTTAACGAATTAAAATCTTTATTTAATTTTAAATTAAATAATTAAATGAATTAAATAATGAATTAATTAAATAAAATTTTAACATAAAAGAATTACCGAAAACAGTTTTATCCCGATAACTAAGTACCTTAAATTCGTTTTATTTTTACGAAACATAACTTAAAAACATTAAATAATATGTAAAGGACGAAAAATAAAATATTTTTGGTATTTTGTAAAAAATTAAAGAATGTATTTACAAAAGAATATCCGAATTAGAAAATAGACAATATTTTAGTTTTTTTCAATGATTTATCAAAAGCAGTATATATTTTTGTGTTTTTGTTGAGTTTGAGCAGAGAATCATATTTACCAAAATGCCCTTCCATCATTGTTTTATATTTCAGCGATATTATGACTGACGTTAAGTCGGTCATTGATATTATTATCCACTTAAATCTTATAACAAACCTTCAAGCATTTTTGTGATATGATTTATGGTTCAATTAGCGCACAGAATATTAGAAACTATCAGCCCCTAATCTCGGTTCAAGCTTAATTTGATTTTTGTCAAATCACCTCAACTTGACTTAAACCATTATAATGTTGATCAAAATTTGAACCTTTTTGAATATTTGAGCAATGCATAAGATTTCCTTTATTGTGAGTGAGTTTGCACGAGTCCATCTGTCGGCTTACATACATTGTATCCACTCGGGTCCGTTTCTTATTGGTATTGAGATGCACGCAATGGAGGAACAATTGTACGACTAACAGCGGATTTTGATCAAGTCAGTAATTTAGGTTGTACAGAGTACAGCAGTGATCAAGTTTAATGACTTTGGGTTTGCTCTAAGAAGCGATTGAAATATTCATGCTTTTGAATACCCAGATGATTAAGCCGCATAAAGAGTCACAGTGTCCAGAGTCCTAACGCTTGTTATTTGCTTTATTATATTTTTGGGTGATCAACAATGATAAGGCTTGAGTATGATCGGTTATTAAATTTCTGCCATCTTCACCGAGACTTTTGCTAGAGACTAACACCTTTTTCAATTTGGCTTTTCTTTAAGTTTATATTACTTATTTAACTCTAGCAGCTTGTTTAAGACCTATCAATGCACCAATGATTAAGCACACAGTCTTTTAAGCTTATTTCTTTCTGGATTTGGTGTCAAATAATCAATGTACTATCATTTTCTCTTTTTGCTTCAAAAACTCAAGATTTTGAGGAGCATAAAACAAAATGATTTAAATTGCCTCAGTTAATTTAAGTTCATAAATTAATGGCTATCCTAGTCATCTACAAGTAGAGAATAGGACCAAAACATGAAAGAACGCTTCACAAACTTAAATAACTGACTAAATTCTCAGCAAAAATTAAATAGAAATCTTAAAGAACGCCCCAAGTACTATCCATTTGTCAGATAAATGGCTAACCCGAAGATTTTCAAGAAATTATCAGGACCAAACATATACAGGTATATGTTCTTCGAAATAGAAGTAAATGACATAATTTTAAGCGATCATAAGCAAAAATCTTTTTGGTTTTTCTCTTTACAAACTAAAAAGACAATCTTTTTGTCTTTTTCGGATTTTTCTTTACAAAGACAAGAAAATTCACATTCTTTTTGACTTTTTAAGAAATTTTTCGGTACAAACAGAAATCACAATCTTTTTGGAATTTCTAATTTTAAAATGTTTTTGGTTTTTCAGTTATTAAAATAAAACAAGAAAAAACAATATTTTTGATTTTTCTATGTTTTCTAATGTTTTTGGGTTTTATCTATACAAACTCAAAGCACAATATTTTTGTATTTTCTAGAATTCACCCCCTAAAACCTAAAAACAAAAATTATAAACTAGAACAAAACTAAATAGAAAGATAATGATCCTAACTTTAGGATCTCAGCAAGGGTCTTCAATCCATTTAAACCATGCAAAAAGTTAAAACTTGTTTTATCAAACGCTTTGGTAAATACATTGGCTTTTTGAAAATCAGTGTGCACTTTCTCAAGATCAATTAATTTCTTTTCATAACAATCCCGTATAAAAAGATATCAAATTTCGATATGTTTCATTTTAGAATGTTGGACGGGATTCTTGGTGATACTAATAGCAGCAGAGTCATCAATCAAGATGGGAGTAGTAAGAAACTTCGAACCGTAGTCGCGAAGATGTTGTTGTATCCACAAAACCTGAGAACAGCAACTCCTGGCTGAAACATACTCAGCTTCGGCGGTTGAAGTGGAGACTGTGGTCTGCTTCATACACTGCCAGGAAACAAGCCGGCTTCCTAAGAATTGACATCCCGCTGTAGTAGACTTGAAATTGATCTTGCATCCTCCATAATTTGAGTCTGAGTAAGCGGTAAGATCGAAAGTATCATCATTGGGGTACCATAACCCGATGCCAGGATTTCCTCGTAGATATTGCAGAATACGCTTGACCGCTGCCAGGTGAGTCACTCGGAGACTCGCTTGGTACCTAGCATATAAACAAACAGCAAACATTATGTCGGGTCGATAAGCAGTTAAATACATTAAAAAACCAATCATGGCATGATAGAGGGTCGGATCAACGGTATCCTCCAATTCATCCGGTGATAAATTGTGACCCACGGGAAGAGGAGTAGAAGGGATTTTTCCGGCAGTAATCTTGAATCGGCTCAAGACGTCGTTCACATATTTTGTCTGATGAATGAAGATTCCCTTCGCAGACTGATGAACCTGTAACCCTAAAAAGAAATTCCTCTCTCCCATCGAGCTCATCTCGAACTAGGTCTGCAAAGATTTCTCGAACTGCTTACACAATGAATCGTTTGTAGACCCAAAGATTATGTCATCAACATAAATCTGAACGAGCAGAAGATCATCACCAATATTCTTATAAAATAGAGTGCAGTCAACAGTTCCACGTTTGAAGCCGTTATCCGTCAGATGGTCGGCGAGCGTGCCCTACCAAGCTCTCGGGGCTTGATGTAGACCATATAATGCCTTGTTTAAATGGTAAACACAGTTAGGATAATCAGGATCCTCAAAACCCGGAGGCTGTAGAACAAACACTTCTTCATGAAGTTCACCATTGAGAAAAGCACTTTTAACATCCATTTGATACACTTTGATATTTTTGTAAGCAGCATAAGCCAGGAAGATTCGAATTGACTCTAATCTTGCAACCGGAGCATAAACCTCAGTGTAATCAATACCCTTTTGCTTATGAAAACCTTGCACCACCAAACGTGCTTTGTTTCTCACAATTACTCCACGATCATCTTTTTTACACTTATATACCCACTTTGTCGGAATTGCTTTCTTGACTCTAGCAGGTTTGTCAATAAGATCCCAAACACCTAAACGTGCAAATTGTTGTAATTCTTCTTGCATAGCCTCTACCCAAGAAGCATCTTGCAGAGCCACACGAGGAGTTGTAGGCTCAACTTGAGATAGAAAACAAGTAAATTTAGCAACAGTTGCAATTTCAGATGCGTGTAAGTCAGCATGAGCATAGAGCATTATTGTCACTTGAAGAGACAATTTGATGTCGTGTCTGAACCCCTACATCAAGATTTCCAATAATGTTTTCTTGTGGATGGTAATTATGAATCCTGAGAGTAGGATTTTCAGAAACAGCAACGTTTTCAAATAAGTTAGTATAATGTTCACCCAATTCAGGAGATGAAACATTATCATCAGATGAAGACAAAGCAGTATCATAATGAACAGGAGATTCATTAGCAGGTTCTTCAGTTGGAACACCCAATGGATCTTCAATGGCATTTGAACTGACAAACCTTGGAATTTCTAACTGTTCTTCAAAATAAGCACAGACTAAATCTTCATCTGGATGATCGATTTATGGAGTAAATGTATTAAATAAGCTGTCGTAGTCAAACGTCCAGTCGGGACCTTTACCTTGAGGAGGAGTAGTGTACCGTTGACAGTCCACATGGAACCATTCCTCAACACAACCAGATGTAAAATTATATACCCTTTTCTTTGGAGATGCATACCCCAAAAAATAACCTTCGATCGCTTTTTCCTCAAATTTACCCGCATCCTTCTTCAATATTGTACAAGGACACCCAAAGGGTTCCAGGTACTTTAAGTTAGGCTTTAGATTGTTCAAGAACTCATAACTTGTGTTCTTGATTCGTTTAACAGTCAAAACCCGATTAAGCGTGTAACAAGCTGTGTTCACCGCCTCACCCCAGAATTGGACAGGACACTTAGAATCAGTGAGCATAGTTCTTGCAGCTTCAGTCAAGGTTCTATTCTTTCGTTCTGCAACACCATTTTGTTGAGGTACATAAGGTGCACTATATTCACGGTGAATTCCTTTTTGAACACAAAAGAAATCCATTATAGTGTTTTTGAATTCAGTTCCATTATCACTTCGAATTCTCCTCAATTTTTGTTTGCAAAGTGATTCGATCTTAGTGATAAGTTTTTGTACCAAAACAGGCGTTTGATCTTTCGAACTCATAAATAAGACCCATGAGTATCTCGAATAATCATCAGTCTAGACTAAACAATTCCAGTCTCCAGAAATACTAGCCCGATTCACTGGACCGAACAAATCCATATGAAGTCGTTCAAGAGGAGTATCAATGGAATTCAATACCTTAGATGGGTGTGATTTCTTCTTCTGTTTGCCCTTTTTACAAGCCACACAGTGATCTGATAACTTAAAATTCTTTAACGACACCCCATCTACCAGATCTGCCATTAAATAATTCATCTTTCGAACATGTATGTGACCCATTCTTCGATGCCAAAGTACGGAGTCTTTCTCGGTTGCTTTCGAGATTAAACACGTTTCGATCGATGTAGATACTTTAGAATTCATATTCAAGACATAAATATCATTTAATCGTGGTGATCGCATGACAACCATGTCCTCGGGAATCACATAACCCGATTTCAGAATAAGACACTCTTTATCTGTAAATACCGTCGTGTATTGCTTATCACAAATTTGCGACACACTCAATAAATTATGATCCACCTTATCACAATAATTAACCTTTTCAAAGGTAATCTTTCCATTCGACACATCACCTTCCTGTGTAATCATACCCCCAGAATTCCCAGCAAACGCCACATAACCCCCTTGAATATTTCTCACGTTTGATAAGAAGTTGAGATTTCCAGTAATATGACGAGAACATCCACTGTCCATGATCCAGTTTTCACCATAAATGGTCTTGGATGAACCCTACACACAAAAGAAAATGATTAGTTCAAAAAGGCAGCCCAGGCCTCAGTCTTGGGCACCTTTTGGTTTCCTTGAGAAAAGTTAACTTTAGCTGCATTCAATTGTCGTTCAGCAACTTGGGAATAAGTTACAGGTTTCTTCGACTTTCGTCTTAGATACGCAGCTTGAACCACATTTGAATTAACATTTTTGCATAGTGGTTCAGTAGGAATAAACTTAGGTTTGACAGAACCATGAGTTTCATTCATATGAACCACTTTTCAAGGATGTACATCTGAAAACATGATATAAGTATCATCAGCATACGACACTGGTCGTTTCAGAATCTCTTTTACTACAGGAACCGGCTTAGAGTGGTCCTTGATAAAAGGATGAAGGTTCTGATGGATATTCTGGCTACACTTTCTTACAACATGACCATGTTTACCACAAAGAAAGCAACTCCGCATGTCTACACGATGATGTTGAGAAGTAGATGGAACGAATGAAACATAATTTTGATGATGACTCACATTTTTGGTCATGCTCTTAGCAACTCCGCATTTCTTTTTCAAGTAAAAATCTAAATTAGAATAGTTTGAAAAACTTTTCAACGTGTCAGTTCCGGTAGATTTTACAAATTTAACTTGTTTAGCTTGTTTTAAAACTTGCTTTTCTCTTGTCATCAGATCTGATGAAACTGAGGTTTTTGCATGAGCATATTGACGTTCAAGTTCATGAACTTTGGAAGTTTCATTGTAAAACACACTCTCAATCAGTTCAGGTTTAATGATACTAAGAGGAATGTCTTTTTCAGTGAACATCGTATCCATCCCCTTTAACTTAAACACTCTAGCAGATGACGGCTTAAGTGCATTAGGATTTATAAAACGCAACAAATCCTCATCAGAAATTTTGGGTTTTTCTGGTTTCTTAGCCTTCATCGGTTTGACAAAAACATCTTGCTTCATCTTAGTTGTGTACGAACCATACATAGCCTCCTCAAATTCATGAGGTTCACACAGTATGAGATTAGAACTTGGAATGTTCTTATTCTTGTGTATAATCTCAGGTTCAAACACATCCTCGATGATAACTTTGTCAACATTTTCAACAAAAACTTTGTTGCTTTGAACATGAGGTTTCTGAGAAACTGATTGGGTTTTAACAGTTTCAGATTTACTTTGTTTAGAATTTTCTGAAATCACAGGCTTTTTAGGAATAACATCTTCTTCAGTTGGAGCAAAAGGATTAATTTTATAATCATTGTGAAATGGTGGTGGAATTTCAACAAAACCTATACCTTTCATTGAATCCTTTTATTTTCCAGAAACTTCAAAAATTTCATTCAACAAAAACGAGGAATTCCGAAATTTACCCAATTTTTTCTTCAACTCAAGAACCTCATTTTCAAGTTCGGTTATTTTCGAACGATGTTTCAAGATTTCTTGAAACTTATGGTCATTGATTGTCATTTTCACTGATAACTTGGCTTTAAGATCATGATTGCTAATAGTCAATGCCTCAATTTTCTCTCTCGAGTTGATTTGAGAGGTCAAGGATTGCCTATAAGTATCTTTTAAAGACACAATCTCTTTTAACAGATTATCATTTTGAAGTTTTAATAAGTCTATCTTTGACTTATTATACTCACAATCAACACATGATAATTTAGAATTTGATATACTAACCTCGCTTTGTTTGGCCATGCAAGCAGATGTAGCAGAATCACTGATCTTAGCCATACAAGCAAAGCAAGTTGGAAGCTTTTCACTTTGATTATCAGATTCAAACTCAGTTTCAGCGTCAGAAGAAACTTCACTTCCACTTATATCTTGTGTGTATTCAGGAAACCCAAACATAGCTAGATTAGCTTGGTTATCATTGCACAGTAGTCGTTGTGACCAATCACCTCCATCAACTAACACTGCATGTGACCCAGAAGTAGACGGTTTCTTTTAAGTATCATTGACTCGTGGTGTAGAAGAGTTTTGATTTTGACCACTAGGACCAGTATACTTCTTCTTTGGCTTGTCACATTCTTTCGCAAAGTATCCGAATTCTTTAACAATTATAACATTAAACCTTCAACTTGTCAAAACCAAACTCCTTATTCAGGGCAGGAAGATCTTTTCCGGTCCTTTGCATAAATCTTTTTACCTTACGAACAATCATTGTCATGTTCCACTTTAAATCCATGAGTTCAAGATCATCAGGATCAATTTGATCATAGTCTTCATCGGTTAAATCACTTGTAGCAATCTTGCTACTCACCAAATTCTCGTAAGAAGATATAAAGGCAGGCAAAAATGCAAAGTTTTGTTCAGCTTCCTTTATGTTTACATTAGTTTGAGATTAGAATTGACTTGTAGATGATGAAGTTCCCAATCCTCCATATGAACTAGAGATACCAGAAGATCCAGTATTTCCAGCTTTGTAGAAACATGCTCGTGGATCACTATACATTGTAGTAGCATTCTCACTTGCAGCTTGAGTAAGGAAAGCAGTTAGTGGAGAAATAGTTGAACTTAGAGGCATACTACCACCATAGAAAGAAGGATCTTGACTTTCCTTAGAAGATTTCTGGCACTTAAGATCATATTCCCTAGCTTCAATCTTTTGTAAGAATTCAATAGCAGTCAAATCTTCATTCAAGAAATAATTATTCTCCTTGAGAACCATTAAGAATGTGGAATAAGAACTTGGAAGTACACTCTTAATTGTGTCAATTTTATCTCTCTCAGAAACTTCCAACTTCATCTTGTCCATTTTAGCAATCAAGTGATTGAATCTTGTTATCATTTCTTCAACTGTCTCACCTTTGATTAAATTAAAGTTTCTGAATTGAAACTTAAGCATCACATTCTTGCTTTCAGCTATATTTCCCATACTCCTCATTCGGATATGTTGAAACAAAGAAGCACATATTTTTATGCTACCCACTTGATGAAAAATATTCTCAGGCAAAGCTATGGTTAGAGTAGAATAAGCCTTTGTTTCTATCTCTAGTGCTTTCTTTTCTTCAACTGAGTATTGTGAAATGGCCTTTGGTGTATAACCAATAGTCTCATCTCCAATCATAGGAACTGTATAGACTTTATCTAACAATAAGAACAGTCCGGATGAACTGATCCTAGATGAGCACGAAACCTAGGTTCCCACTAGGCAAAGTCACTGAACTTCATCAATCTTGGACATTTCGAATGTGAACCTATCTCGGTATCAAGTTGCAACATTTGTTTCATCAACATGTTCTGGGACGCCAATGCATATATACCGGCCATCTTTGACAAGTTTGAAAGTTCAAGGGTGTAATGAATCAAACAACGAATAAGGTTAACTAACTGTAAACAGTTGTAGCGAACTATGAACAGTTGTAGCGAATTGTGAACAGTAAAATAACGAATCAAATCTTAACGAAGTTAAGATTGATCAGTCAAGGAATCGCAATTGAGTTTAACGAATCAATCAACGAATCAAAAGACTAACAAATTAACTAAGCGAATCACAAAGTATCAACTTAGCGAATTAGCGAATAATCAGTAACGAATCACCAAGAAAACCTTAGCGAAATGAGATAACAAGTCATCTATAGTTGATAGCGAATCAACTATAACAAATCAGGTTGTTAAAACCGTTTGTAACAAACTCTGACACCTTATGCCACGTGGCAAAGGTTGTTATGACACAAATCCCAAAGTGGACGCGTGTCACACAAATCAGTTAATCCAGGTAACGAATCAGCTGACACGAACTAACAAATGATACGAACCGGCTAGAGAATCACTTGAAAGTTATGACGAATCAACTAATTTAGATAACGAATCAAAGTGAATAATAAAACTAATCACCATAAAGATGATAACGAATCAGATTCATCTTCAAATCTTCAAATCTTAAAAGAAGATTTCCAGAAATTTGGATTTGATGAACAATAAACCCCGAAACCCAGAATACGTAAATTTGTAATACAACCTCTATTCATAACCAAATCACACAAATGACCTACCAAAATACTCGTAACATCATCGCGAATCTAATACACTAATCCTCGATACCAAACAACTCCGATTACCGATCCAATTTTATCAGAACATAAACTCTGTTTCGGACTTAAACCAAAAACCAATACCAATCCACACAATACAAATCAAACCTCAATTCCAACTCACAAACCCGTACTAATACCTTAACCAACACGAATTCACTCCAATTCGTCCATAATTCAATCAATTCAAAATAAACTTAGTCCAATTCACTTAAACAGAAAAACTAACAATATCGAAATCTAATTAAACACCAAACCAAGTGTAATTGAGCACCAGCAGCTCTGATACCACTTGTTGGAACCCGATTCATTCGTATCAATCCAGTAACAATAACAATAACAGATCTCAGATCTGTGTATAATCAATTAATACGTTTATATTGATCTAGCTCATAATTACCTTAGATTTAATGTTGTATATGTATATGTATTATCAGTATCTGTATATAGGTAGTTCGTATAATATTAAGATGAAGATCGAGAGAGGAATCAGAAAAGGTTTCGATAATTAACTCTCAAAACTTAAATTACGTGTGAACAGTGTTCACTATATATAGAAGACAGGTCTGGTTCGCTAACATCCCCTAGCGAACCAGACACTACTTCGTTACATACATTAATTAAACGAAACACCCCCTTATTCGTTAACATCCCCTAACGAATCAGGAGGGAATACACTTAATGTCTTAGTTCGCTAACATCCCCTAGCGAACTAGACTTTACACATAACGAACTAGATAATAATTAATCTAATTATTACATTAAATAATAAACAAAACGTTAACGACAATTACAAAGACTCAAGACGCAAAACCGTGCACTAACACTGGGGTTTTTGATGCATACAAGTATTCTTGTTGGAACGTTGATACATAACTAATGGAATCCTTAGAGTATCTCCATTACCTGATAAAAGGATCTTGTCAGTATCGGTATAAAAAATCTTTCCTTCGTGTTAGGCTATAGCAAGAGCCCCTGAATCTAGAGCCGCTTGGCCTTCCAATCCAGTTCCAACAATGCACTTCTCGGATTGAGAAAGAGGGACTGCTTGGCGTTGCATATTAGAACTCATTAAAGCCTAATTCGAGTCATTATGCTCGATAAAAGGAATGAGGGAAGCTCCAATAGAAAAATATTAGAAGGCAAAAATACTTTGAAGATGAACCTGTTCCCATGCAATAGTCAGGAATTCTTGACGATATCGAGCTGGAACAACCTGTTCTTCCTGAATACCTTGATTCAAGGCCAAAGAATTTCCTGCCGCTACCATATAGTATTCATCTCTACCTAGTGATAAATAAAGCATCTGTGCCCCTTTTGATCTCTCAAAAATTTTATAAAACGGACTATCTAGAGACCCCCAACGACCAATCCTCGCATGAATTGCTAAGGATCCAATAAGTCCAACATTTATTCCTTCAGATGTGTCAATTGGACAAATACGCCCATAGTGACTAGGATGAATATCTCGTATTGGAAAAGTAGCAGTTCGCGCAGTCAATCCCCTTGGCCCAAATAACTCAATTTTCTCCCATGAACTATTTGTGTCAATGGATTAGTTCGATCGAAAACTTGAGATAATGGGTGTAAACGGAAAAAAAATTTATAAGTATCTGTTAATGGAGTTGAATTTACCAAATTTTGAGGAGTTGGTGTCCAGTTATGCCTAAGTGTTGTATATATGTTTCCTCGAGCCATATTTTCTAAACGAACTAAGGCCAACCCAAATTGCTCTTGTAAAAGATCCGCTACAGAACGAATACGTTTATTTTGCAAATGATTCATATCGTCAAGTGTACCCATTCCAAATTTGATTCGAATCAAACGATCCGCGGCTGCCAATATATCTCGTGGTAACAAAAATGTATTGTTCTGGGGTTTATCAAGGTTTAGTCTCCGATTCATGTTTCGTAGACCAATCCCTCCCGATTCACATCTTTGTTGAAAGAATTTTTTTTGTAAATCCTTAGATAAGGATTCAAAAAATACCGGATCTCCCTCTACACAAGCAAATTGTTGATAAAATTCCAAAATAGCATTTTCTTTTGACCCTATTTTTTTTATCATTTAGAAAAGACAAAAATAGTTCAGGATAGCAAACATTCTCTATAATTTCTCTTATATTCAACCCCATCGCTGATAATAGAACTAGAATAGATATTTTTTGTTGCCTACTCAAACGAACCCATATCCTTGCTTTTCTATCAATTTCTAATTCTAGTCTTCCTCCCCAATCTGATATTATGGTGCCGGTATAGACCGAAATTCAATTATCTTTTAATTCTGACTGGTAATAAATACCGGGATGTGAGAACCGAGCCCCGGTGCGGAAGCGTGAATAGTCGGTATTAACGGTGGAGCTCAAATCCGGGTTAGGATCGTAACACGTATTCACTCTTGAACGATAATAATGGACGGATGTGGAGAGTTCGTTTCGATTAAAAATAATCAATAAAGTAGGATGAACAATTGTATGTAATCGAAACACAATAGATGGATGTAGTAGTATGATTTCATTAACCGAATGATTGTCATGAAGAACACTCATACATACATTCATACATACAAAGGAACGGCCACCCGGGGAGATATCTTCCCCGGGAGCAAACTCTCCTAATACAATAATAAATCTCACAATACACACATGACCTATACAAAAGACCTAAATCATCTATTTATACAAGTCTTGTGCCTTGGTCTTCACTCCGCCGCCACTTGGATAAGACCAAAATAAAATATAATATAATAATTCACCCGTCAAATGCTTCAAGTACTCGTTATAATGTCTTGTTGTCTTTCTTTAATTTTATTATTATAAACGAGTAACGATTCGATGCGTCGGTCTAAAATATAATTCCCAACAATCTCCCCCTTAGACCGATGCCATCGAATCACTTTCACGATCACCTCATAACCCGATGCCTTTCATAGAAATTCTCCCCCTCCCAATAAGCGTCTTCCATTTTTCATTTCAAATCATCTTCTCTTTATCTCTTTCGGATATAGTTGTATAGGCATAAGAGAGGATTCAAACTTCAATGATCAACTACGAGTTAATCCTAAACCGCAAAAGGAAATAAACTCAAATTTTTCTTTAAAGTGAGTCTTTCACTTGATTCGACCAAAATTTGCAATGAAATTCCATGTAATTTTCTCCCCCAATCTCGTTGCAATGTCATAAACAAATGTGTCTTTAAATCAAGTGCGGGTGAACATCTTCAATTCAAACAATCTTGACCATCCCTATCGAGAATTGTTGATAAATATTCAAAATAAACTCATTACAAGATACCTTTTGTGGTTGAAAGTTGACATTTGACATGGTCAACTCTTGAAATGATCCGGATAAATCAACCATCATGTTCTTGTAAGCACCTTGTTGAAGTTGTGAATTTTTTGTGACTTTTGCTCAAATTTTTGCTCAAAAATCTTCAAAAATGACCAAAATACCCCTCGTTGACCCGACATAGTCAACGGCTGAATTGACCAGAAAAGTCACTTCCAAATGGTCACTCATACTTGGGTAAACAATTTTCATTTAGAACACATTGTCAAAAAGTCAACGGATAAGCGAGCATACATTCATTTCTTCATCTTGGCCCGTTTGACTTTGAAAGTCAACCTTGCAAATAATCATCCCGTTAACAGCACCTTTGACAACATTAAATCAGCAAATTTCAGTGCATTTTTGGCCCTTTTCAGCACAAAAACAGCACGTTCAGCTCGTATATCAGCAACAACATCAATGAATCAGCACATTTCAGCAACTAATAAGCAATTTCAGTGCATTTCAGCTCGTTTAACAGCTGTTCAGCACGTTAAACAGCTCGTTTAAGCACAAATCAGCGCGTTTTCAGCAACGAATCAGCAATATTCAGCACGTTTTGACAGCAAACAGAAGCAAAAACAGCACGTTTTTGTTCATTTCAGCAATTTTCAGCACTTAAACAGTGCGTTTCAGCATGTTTTTGTTCATTTCAGCACTTAAACAGTGCGTTTCAGCACGTTTTTGTTCGTTTCAGCACTTAAACAGTGCGTTTCAGCACGTTTCATCAATTCTCAGCACTTAAACAGTGCGTTTCAGCACGTTTTCTTTCGTTTCAGCAAGTTTCAGCACATTTCAGCAACAAAAAGTGTATTTCAGCTCGTTTAAACACGTTTCAGCAATTTTCAGCCCTTAAAGAGTGCGTTTCAGCACTTTTAAGCACTTAAACAGTTCAGCACCAAAATCATTTCGTTTCAGCACGTTTATTAATAAGATCAGCAGAAACAGCCGCAAAACTAAGTATAAATCAGCATATCAGCAGCCATAATGACTGAAATGTCGATGCATCCCATGTTAATTACCATTCTTCCCCTGCACCAGCAACCTTGTAAAATTCGTGCAGCAGCTGTTAAAAGACTAAAATGCCCCTGCTCGTTAATAAAATCAGTAGCCTAAACATGTATAGGCAGCAACGCATTAAGTGTTGCGAGTAAATCTGATACGTTAATAATGCAGCACCAACAGCAAACATTCAGCAGCGTTCATCTTATTTGTATCAGTAATATCAACACCTCAACTGTTCGGACCATAATACCATTGCTGAATTATATATTATCTTTTTGGCCCTTGCTGCAACATCAGTTTGTAAACAACAATTATACCAGCTAACCGATCGTTTATAACCTCATATCAGCAACTAACTTATTCGGAACCAACATCATATCAGTGCATACTGCATCTCCTCGTGGATTAAACAAAACATCAACAACAATATCATCTGCTCGTTAATCAGCAACTGTTCCAACTCAGACCTCACAAACTTAGTAACTGAGTTGACTCATCCCAACATACTTATCATGAATTAAATTAACCATCAGAAATATATTCAAAATCTGTGACTACCCGAACTAAACAATATGCTAAACCAGAAATGGTAATTGTTCGTATACAACCTATCCTCAATCTGAACGCATGTAACATTTTGTGACCAGCAGCTAAAATTACCGAACAATCCAAATAAAATGGTGCATCAGCGGCTTGTACACTTTGCTGCAAATTAGCAGCTTTCTGGTCGAACACTTGCGTACTTGTTAGTGAAATTGACATATAACATCTAGTTCTCGAATCATAACATATCTGCAACAACCAGTTCGAACACAGATTCCAGCCCAATTGAATTTCCCAAATATTGAACATATGAGCCCTAAAATCTTAGATCCGAAATTGAACACTTGATACACGAAATTAATCATAGAAGTCAGTCCATGTCATCACGAAATCATCATTCAATCACCAATATAACATAAATTTCATCAAACACTCAAATCTAGAACATCAAATATAAACGAGTTCGACCGAAAACAAACCGAAATCAATAGATCTGGACGAAACTGAATATATAAACATGAAATTGATGTTGAATCTCCGAACTAATCATCGACCCAAACATCAATCCACATCTATAATCCTTCAATCATCAAAGTTCATCCAAATCCATGCAAACACCCTAAAAAAACTTCAACGAACATCAAAGTTTAACGTCCATAGGCGGATACAAGAGCGAAATGAATCTGTTCAGCGGTTAGTCTGAACGATTCGGTAACCCTTGCTCTGATACCAATTGTCTAAACCGAGCCCCGGTGCGGAAGCGTGAATAGTCGGTATTAACGGTGGAGCTCAAATCCGGGTTAGGATCGTAACACGTATTCACTCTTGAATGATAATAATGGACGGATCTGGAGAGTTCGTTTCGATTAACAATAATCAATAACGTAGGATGAACAATTGTATGTAATCGAAACACAATAGATGGATGTAGTAGTATGATTTCATTAACCGAATGATTTTCATGAAGAACACTCAAACACACATTCATACATACAAAGGAACGACCACCCGTGGAGATATCTTCCCCGGGGGCAAACTCTCCTAATACAATAATAAATCTCACAATACACACATGACCTAAACAAATGACCTAAATAATCTATTTATACTAGTCTTGTGCCTTGGTCTTCACTCCACCGCCACTTGGATAAGACCAAAGAATAAAATATAATATAATAATTCAAACGTCAAATGCTTCAATTACTCGTTATAATGTCTTGTTTTCTTTCTTTAATTTTATTATTATAAACGAGTAACGATTCGATGCGTCTGTCTAAAATATAATACCCAACACGGGACTTTGCAATATTTGAGTGATCACAATTCTATAGATTCCATTTACTATAAAAGCTCACAGAGAAGTCATTAGAGGGATCTTTCCTATCAAAATTGTTTGTTCTTAGATATATTTACGCCTATCGTTTTTCCAAATGAGTCTCGCGGATACATATAATTCAGAAGAATATGTGAGTTATTCATACACAGAATCTCTTTCCTTTATCAAGGGTTCTACCAATTGATATCTTTCCAAAAATAATTCAAAGTCAATTTCTTGATTTGTATCTTCAATTTTTGGAAACTTAGAAAGTTCCTCTACCAAACCCTGATCAATGAACCAACAAAATCCTTCAAATTGTATCTGATTAAATCCAGGTATTGTGGACATTGCGTCTATCCCGGATTATTTTGAAATTGTCAGTTATTTATATTCATCCATATCAAATTCTAAAAAAAAATACCATTTTGGCTGGCTCATTATCCATCAAATATCAAATAAAATCCTATAGATCTAGCAATGATGGAATTTCAATTCTATGAATCTTTGACTGGAATCTATGAGATAGGTGAAATAAAAATTGGTGCTGAACTTATTTTAAGAGATGCAACCGGAACGGAATTTATAAATCAGTCCTAGAAAAAGAATTCTACCATTTAGGCTTACTCTTCTTTGGGATTTTTTAGAATATCAAATATCAAAACTGATTCAGTTTCTTATATTATAATGTATAACGGTATTGAAATTATAATTTACTTGAATATAATATTTACTTGAATATAATATTGAATACCAGAAAACTATATGAATGTTGTGTTTGTTAACTTAACACGCGCGGATATACCTAATCTATATTTCCGTCTTCTCTATTCTTTTATTGCCCTCTTGTCTTATCATCAATTGACAGTATGACTTACGGCGCACTATAATTTAAGTGGTCAAATACTATTTTTGTAAAGCACCTTTAATCCACTGGATAGTAAAGGATCTTGGATCCAACGCAGAACCCTTTGTGAATGAGAGATATAAAGATGAGAAAGACCAATGAAATCAAGTTTCAAGGTTGTAATTTAATGGTAAAGTTCGATTTGATTACCATGAACCTCCAGAATAGTTAACGAGTTTTTCGGTTTGATTCATCTCCTATTCATCTCCAAAAGGTGGCTCTCGGCCTGAGTTATATTAAGGTAAGGTGGCCAAAGGCCCCTATGGTCCAGTGGTTACGACCTCTCTCTTTCACGGAGAAAACGAGGGTTCAAGTCCCTCTAGGGGTATACCAATACTCAAGACTATAAGGAGTGGGATTTTCTATCAAGTGATCTATCTTTGTCAAGTCCTTCTAATAGTCTACTCAGTGGGACTTTGTATTTTATATCAAGTGATACGTATTTGTCAAATCTGCCTGGGAGACGAAAGGAAGTTGATTATGGAACGTCTAAAATGAATTAGGCGTTGGGTCGATGCCCGAGTGGTTAATGGGGACGGATTGTAAATTCGTTGACAATATGTCTACGCTGGTTCAAATCCAGCTCGGCCCAACAATTTGTCAATCTACTATCAGCTCGGCCCAAAATTTCTGCTAGATCTCTTCTTATTTCCGTGGGATTGTAGTTCAAGAGGTAAGAGCACCGCCCTGAGCCCCGTCAGTCCCGACGGATCCAATAAGTACATCAATTCGCCTCTCGATTTTCTGTGAAAGAAGGGATAGAGAGCATAATTGAATTCCGAAAGGGTTTCCCTTCTTTTTTTCAGGATTCTGTCGAAGAAAGAACAAACCCTAAACTAAAAAATAACTAAAATAGTGGAGTTGATAGAATATTCCATCTTTTCTCCCGCGACTCATCTTTATCATACTTATTTGTCTTCCAAAGAAATTTAGATCATTAAAATTTAGAACCTAATTCCTCTCTTTTTCCACTTAGCTTGTACTGTTTGTTGGGTTTTTGTAGTTCGGGCGGGTGGTTAGATTTCATTTGATGGTTCTATAAAGAAGACCTAAGGAAGGTAGGTTATAGAAAATAAAGAAAAGAAGGATAAATAAAGTTAAAGTATAGGGGTTTTTTATTGGTCAGGGAATCCCATTTTGGATTCGGTAATGATAAAAGATGTTCATATGTTATACTATTCAATTCTCGACGACGAATTAATTAATTAGCTCAGATATTGTTATTCATGATATTGATCCGATTCAAGATCGTCGATAGGTAATGCATTCATTGAATTGACAGGTGAAAGATTTATCATCTCTATGGGATTAAATCCCAAGTTATTGTGAAAAAAAAAACGATGAGATTATGGAAGTAAATATTCTTGCATTTATTGCTACTGCATTGTTCATTTTATTTCCTAATGCTTTTCTACTTATAATTTACGTAAAAACATCCCGTCAAAATGATTAATTACTTTAAATAAAACTTGGCTTCTGAATTCTTATCAATAGTTGAAGAAATCAAATGAAAAGTATTCTATTTTTTTTTTATACTTAAATGAAATCAACGGGCTATAATCGGTGGTATTCTATGAGATCCGAGAGTATGGTATGTAAGAAATTGATTTCTTACTTATCATACTCTCTATATCATACTCTCTATTAGGGTTATAGTAGTGTATAACATTGTTTCTAATAAAGTTGGTATGCTATATTAGCTTCTATCTTCAATATATGTTGTTCTTAATCCATATATGGAATTTACGTAGGACCCAATTCTATTTCTTTGATACATCTATTTATTCATTTATTCCGATGAATCTGAAATAATTATTTTGTTTTACTGTTATAGAATACGTTTATCCACTATAATCCAATGGAATTAGGAAACGAAGATATTTTTACTTGATAATGATTTCAATTCAAACAAAAAAATGCGTTGCAGAATGATCTATAAAAAAATTGATACCATTTCATTCCTCAACTAAATTTGGAGTGCTTCAATAATGATAAAACATATTTATAAAATACTAATAATAATTATATTTTTATTATTATAAAACTAATAATAATTAAATAAAATATTATTATAAATATACCATAAATTAAAAATCTATTGACAAAAATATACAAAGTAATTTTGATGATTGGATAAAATATCTTTTAGAATCACTAGCATCAATATCGTCAAAACCTTGAAACTTTTTATCCAGGAACTTGTTCAGAAATACCGTAATGAAAGGAAGATAGGAGTTTTTCGCTAGGTATTTGACCAAATAAGATCGTCCGGTTCCTATAGAACCTATCACTAAAATACCCCTAGAGAGAGATAAGGCCAAGCAGAGCGAAAAGGGTTTTCCATGAGATGGTAAATGAAAACTATTAGCCCCACACGAAGTTTGTGAATAAGTGATTGTCTGATAATGAGCAAGGAATATCCGTCTTTCTTCTAAAGAGGATGCATTGAACTCATAATTCATTGGATACTTTTTATGAATGTCAACTAAGTCTCGTAAGTAAATTGCTCCCGGTTGTTCAATCATTTGATAACCAGAGTCATTCTTTGATAAATGATCACTATGAGTCAGACTCAATAAAATTTGATCAATCATTTTTTCTGTCGTTAAGGTGGAGAACTGAACAAAGAATTCTCTTTTTTCATCATCAATCGAATCACTGTTTGCAACCCAGGATTCTATTTTATCATCAATCCTGTCCCCGTTCACTTTTTTTCTTTTTCTTATCAATGAATAGATCTCTTTACTTGTAAGACTTAGATGTCTCGTATTTCTCGAAAAAATGATTTGATTAATGAGATTTGGTATGATACTTATGAGATTGATGATACCGATGAGATTGATATTCAAATATTTCTTCTTAGAGCATCTTGATTTGACCTCATAAGCAGGACCACCACCCAATAGCATGTTGCCTCCTAAAAAAGCTCCAAATTGTTTCAGAGCAACTAGAAAGAGATTCTTTATCCAGAAAGAATTCGGTTCAGATGTTGGATACCTATCCAGAAGTTTTCGCAACTCAATCATAGATAATGGAATCATCAAAGATTTTACCTTTTCAAACTCTGTCTGTAACTCACTAGAGGCCCCAAAAACAAAGAGAAGATGTGTACAAACGAGAAATGCAGCAACAAGAAGAAGGAAAAGGATTGCATAGAGGAACTCCCGAACAATTTTCAGATGTGTCGATATCAATGGTGACTCATTATTTCGATGAATCATTTCTTCGGACAGAAGAAGATTATGGAAACACTTACTATCTCACTTATCAGATTCCATTGTGGAAGGCATAATTTTTTCTGAAGAATTCGCCATGATTTATTTGATCCATGCATAATATCATGAAAAATGGATACAAATTTTTGGCTGCTACTTAGTCTTAGTATCGGCAATAGGTCTGAAAAAGTATCTAAAAATAAAAACTTTAGATATCTATACCCTGTCGAAGTAAGGAACCATGGCATATATGTTTGGAATAAATTCCATTTTGAGTGAGTTGAATAAGCAGTATCTCGTTGAAAAGTTCTATACATCTGCTTTTTATCAACGCAATTCTTTAGACAAAGACTCTGTTTTTTCCTCTTTTCGGATGATAAAGACTTCTCAGAACATGGAGTGTGACTCAAAACCATGTTTGAATTGAAATTGAGATACTGATACAAGTTCTTCCCTTGTTAATCAGATAGATTCATATATGAAAGAGGTCGACAATTAGTTCTTTCAAAATTGACAATTTGTCCCTCTGTTAGAGGTGTTCCAGAAATGTCTGCGATCGAGTAAATAGCTCTACGAACCAATGGATTGGATCGAGTTGGAAAATGGAAAGATTTGTACAAGTTATACGTTTCGTCACCACTTTGTGGAAAAGCCTTAGGTATGAATATGTTAGATACCTGTGACTCGATTGCTGAAATAGTATCTCTCCCCCAAAAAGCATGTTTTTTTTACCGACGCACAAAGAAAATATTTTGTTGCGAATGAACAAGATATTGAGAAATTGACCATACATAAAATCATCATTATTGATACGGGCCTTTTCCACATAAAAGGGGAATCTTTTGTTACAATAGAAGAAGAAGTGATGTGGATTATTCAAGAATCAAAGTTTATTTCCTTTATAAAAAGAAGATCTCAATGAACTTATATGAAATGATTTCACAGGATTCAGCCAATCGTATTGATCATGGAATATCATTGAGAAATAGGAATCCGTGTTATCAAAGGATTTCCTGCGATTCTTTCTAGTATGGAATGAGTCAATCATCCACTTTGGTATCTTATTGAACAAAAACGGTGATATTGTTCCTCCATTGATCAAGAATTTCGATTTTTGGCAAGTCTCACGATCATCCAATAAGAAGGGTTTCAATTTTTTCAATGAACGATTTGAAGACCTATTGATTCTAAAAACTGTGGGTCGTTCGGACCTTTCAATTCATAGATGTAGATCTCGGACCTATTAATGGGGATATTCCCGAAACTGACAAACAAAAAGGAAGTGAGTTTGACAAAAAAAGAAGCAACTTGGACAAAAAGAAACGAAGTGGCTTAGAAAAATCGTTTTTGTCGATAACCTCAGACCAATAAATCGAATATGGATTAATACATAATCGATCGAACACTACTTGAAAACGGATCTTCTGCTCAGAAACCAAATATTCCAAATGTTCCTGGAAATTATTGCTCCCAGTGGACCATTTGTATCTATATGCATCAGGATCCCGATTCATGGATCACTCGGTTCGAGAAAAAAAAAATAAGAGATCGAACCATCTCTTCTGACACTTTTTCAAATTCGATCGTATATTTCATTAGAGTTCTATGATTCAGAGTATCCTTTCTTATTTGTTCCCTTTGAAATCCATATTCGATGTTGCGATCGGATCTATTCATTAAAAAGTATCGATTCAATACATTTCTTATGTACCTATGGGTGCTACGTTGGAATTGAATCAGATTTCGGATCAATCTATATTGATTGACTGCCTCCATTATGTTGTTGCTAGCAAATACCACTATTTTTGGTTTTGGCTCTTCCAGATCATTCCCGCAGGAGATCCGGACCCTTTTTTCTGATCCTTCGATAAAAAGATTCATTCTCTTCATAAAAAATAGGAAATAGAACCAATAAAACCAAGTCGTTTTCCATTCATACCAGGTGTTGAATACCCCATTCAAGAATTGTTTTGGATCCAATCCATAGGAATTAATAGAAAAAAGGCAAATCTCTTATGATACACCAGATCCGGCTCGGTTATTGATAGAGTGAATAAATCTGCCATTTCTTGAAATCTCTCTTCTGATTCAAAATCGTGGTGTAACGTGTAGCCTCCCCTGTTCCGGTCATGGAATAGATGAAATAAAAAAATGGATTTTTGTTCAAGAATGAAATCTTGATGAACTGTCCATATCCGGTTCATCCTTCGGAATCATATCACATACCAAATCTAATGAAATAGGATGAATTGAGACGGTATTTTGTAAATATGTAATTATCTTTAATAGATTAACCGTTTCTTTATTTTCCGATCACGTGAGAAAAGAAATATCTTGTTGTTTCTTCAACAATTTCTGATCTCTAGTGGACCTCTCAGTAGGATTCGAACCCAGATGAAGTTCTAACCATGTGTCAGAGAAAAAAGACGAACGGATCTTGAAGGATTCCCAATAAATTCTTCGATTTCTTCCGGAAGCATATGATTAATCATCTGCTTCTCACGTTCCGTGAATAGCCGGGACATTGAGGAATATCCAGAAAGGCATTTCGGTAATCGGTTTGATTCTATCTCTGTTCCTTCCGTTTGAAGAAAGGAAGGATCCCAAAGAAGCGATCTTTCTTTTAGTTGTTGAATCTCTCTTTGATTAAGCAATGTGTGATATTCCGAATCCTCATTACTAATGGAATCAAAATGATCTCTGAATTGATCAGAAGATCCTTTCAATTGGCTAGAATCCCTTACTTGAACGAAACTAGATCTTGTGGAATCATATTGAATATTTGACGATACATTCCGTACCTTTGGATCATCCCTATAATATACAAAGACAAACTCCAGATATTTGAGATCTTTCTCTTTGAATAATATCTCAATTCCAGTGACGGTTTCATTAGATATCTTACAACTAGAATCGCTCTTTTTTCCGATCCAGTCCCTCCACCACCGTGAACCCCAGTTAGCTTCAGGCATGCTAAATTTTTAGTTATTGGGAGAACCCAAGTACTCTCTTTCGGATTCAGGAAAGAACTCTCATAGATCTTTTTTCCTTTTGGAAGATACAAGAGCGAAACAATCAACCAATTGATATTGGAGGACCCAACGGATTCTTCCAATGTATCATTTCTGGTCCAATGGAATTCATAGGTATAGGAAGAAGCCCTATCAAATAGAGAATTTTTCTTTCGACCATATTTCGATTGTTAATACGATATATAAGGACCGCTACTCCAAAGAGTATACAACCTTGATCGTGAAATATAGATTGCTTGTTGAACCCTGTGAATTGTGTAAAAGTAGGATATTCCAAATTCGGGAGTCAAAAAGTTTTATAAAACGTTCTTGGTGGAAAAAATGTGAATGAAAGATCCCACTGAATTGAATTGGGTCCAGGAATCTAAGAAATAGTGAGAATTCTTGATCTCTCTCAATATCTCTCTCAATTCAAAAATCCAGGACTTGAATTCATGTCCTATCATTAAATTCCTCCTGATTTATTAGAACTAAAAGAATTCCATTTAATCATCTCATTGCTTTAGTTGAAAAATTCCATTTGAATTGGAATCTGGTCATTCACTATGACCCGCTAAGCATCCATGGCTGAATGGTTAAAGCACCCAACTCATAATTG